>NC_134112.1:56521363-56824393 GCF_040939455.1 Microcebus murinus
TATTTCTTGAAACATTGTTTTTAACTATCATTTCTTATTGGAGTTATGTGCAAATAAGTGTAGTGTTTAGTTCATTTTTGTACCATTAATTTAATGTAATTTTTTGGATTGTTTCTTATTCTCATGTCATTAAATATAAAACAAACTTTATCATCTTTAACAACTAAAACTTCAGGCATTTATTTTTGGGCTCTTTAGATACTATGAAAAGGTACAAATGATTTTATCTAGAAATATAAGCATATATTAGAAAATGAATATAAATGTAATTTATTTTATTAAAATAGGACTGTTGATTCAGATGTATAGTCATTTTAATAAACAATCATTACAGTGTGTTTTAGTTTGTAAAACAGTCTTATGTAAACAAAGTTCTAGCTTTTTTATATGACTAAAATTGATAAGGTCAACATGGTTATATAGAAATCTGAGACCAAAATCAGGCTAAGCTTTACATGGATTCTAGACCTTGACCACTGTAGGGATTCTGATGTGTCTTAGTCCATCGATTTGTAGTGGGCACACAACGCAAACTATCATTTAACAATCTTCACAACTTCAAGTTTTGTGCCGCCTCCTCCTCCTCCTGGAGTCTGAATCCATACTGCTCCCTTCTGTCTTGTAAAAGATGGAACACATAAACCTCATTTTAAAAACAAGAAGGAAAAGCATTCTATTTTTTTATTTTATTCCCCTTCATTTATTAGTCTACTGTACATAAATTTTGCTTTCAAAAACATTAGTGTCATGGCGTAACCACTGTTACCTTAATTTTCATCTGCCTGAGAACCATTTCATTCTCTCATTCCTTGAGTTCTGGCCTTCTATTAACTTCCAAAAAATTATACTCTTTTGCTTCTATTTCTTCACATAAGACCATTCTTTTCCTTTTCGGCTTTTGTCTTCCTGTCCCTGTATTGTGTACAAATGCTACAGAAATCTTTCTGTTCTTTCTCTCTCTACCTTAAATCTCACTAAAAGCAAATCCACTCTTTAGTTTTATGTGTAATCTATATAGCATTGATCAAATCTATCTGAGGTCTGACCTTTGAAATACAGACTGATGTTCATGTCAAAAATTTGGTATTTTTACTCCCCTCTCTCCTAATTTATTCCCTGTATCCACACTTCCCTTGCATCACATCACCCATCAGTTTTCCATACCTGCTCTACCACACAATGATCTTTCTATAAGAGAATCTTAAAATTTGTTTGAGAGTGGTCATGTCCTACATTTTTCATGTTTTTCTGTCTTTGTTCTCACTTTCCAACCCTTTCTAGTGGAGAAGCATAGTGTACAAGGCTGTGTGTCATTTAAGCTCTTGCTTCAGAGTGCCTGTGCTTGGAAACTGACTCCTCTTCCCATGAGCAAGGTGAGTTGGCAGGTTGACTTAGGTGCCTGTGCATGTAAAATGGGTAAAATAATAGGACCTTCAGATGGATATTTCTGATGATTAAATGAATTATATAGGAATATGGGAAGCTCTTAGTAAGCAGTAAATAAATGCTAGCCATTTGGTGATGTCAGTCTCTAAATGTAGGTTTTATTATACTTACTGAAAAACATACCAACTAGTATTGCATATCACATCATCAGTTAAATATTCTTCTGCCTGATGTTCCAAGCTTCTTAACGTTGCCTTCTAAGCATCTTGTTTATCCAGTATTCTTGGTACATCCTCTACTTTTCTCCATCCGTCTTCACTACACTTAATTGCCTTTTGATAACTTTTTCCAGACTGTTAATCAGTCCTTTGATACTTTTACTGTTGTTCTTTTTGGACTTTCAAAACTTTATACTTCTTTAAAATCCAAATCAAGTCCCTTCTTCTTCTTGAAGTTTCTTGAATACTCAGACAGATTTCTCTATCTAAATATCGATAGCATTTAGTTTTAAAATTCAATTCTACAGTCTCATGGATCTCTGTAGTTTTTTTACAATATATTTTTGCTGGTTATATCTTATACTTGTTGAGATAATGTATTTTATTAGTCACTATACAGAAGTATATCTTGATGTCTCAAAACTCTTTCTCATGATGAACCATTATGAGCCCAGAGATAAATATTAAAGAATTAACTTAAAATAGTTGCTAGCACCTGATATACATGCCTACAGGGGAGTTTTTTGTACTAATTTAGTTGCATGACAAAAAATTGATTAATCCTCAGATATTGATTATTAATTATATATCAGTATAAATAGTCTTAAATTTCTGTGCACTGTGAGATTACTGTGACTTTTTTATTTGGAAATGAAAAGACAAGTTATAGTCTATGTGTTAACAAAGACGTTGATCTTGTCTTTCCTCCACAACAGATCCATGTGGGAATCTGTTTACAGAGCAGGAAATATGTTAGAGCAATGGGAATTCTATCTCACTGTTACATAATCCCTGCCTCACCATCACAGTCTCTCTCCATTGGCCTATATTAAAAATACTATAAAGAAAACTGGGAATTCCAAAACAGGTATACCATTCAATTTGTCTATATATATATATTTTAGTTAAATACATGAAGCTAAAGATCTACAACATGTTAGCAATAAAAGAGATACAAATCACTGTACAATCAGCTCTCTGTACCTGCAGGTTCCACATCCAGAAATTCAACCAACCATGGATCAAATATATTAAAATGAATACAACAATAAAAAATTAATAAAATTCAACTCTTTTTTCTCCATCACGCACTATGCTTAATAACCCTCTTTCTAGGTCATTGCCATCCTCATCAGGCAGACAGCTGAATGCCAAATTCAAATGTCTTTTATTTGTGCAGCATTATGTTTCAGAAAATGAACATGCATGCCTTCAGGTAGGACAACACACCCTTATCGTCACAATTAGTTCCTGATCTTCATTTTCTCTTGTTTTTGACACCTTAAATTTTTTTAACCCCTGTGTCCAAATTCCTGAAGCCATTTGAATTTGCCATTCCTTGTTTAGGACTTCAGCAGACGTGTCGCCCCTATTCTCTGCTTCCCTCTATGAATTAAAGTTTCTGATGAGGGAATGTATAGCTAATTAGAATGAATTAGGGTCAGTGATAAATTCTAGATTGTTGTGCAAAGCTTGCCTATTGAATCATTCTATTATTTTAAACTACAGTCAATTTCTTATATACTGAGATATGTCTTACATATTTCTGAAAATATTTCCAAAGAGTGAAATATAAAGCTTCACAAATAGGAAATATTTATAAGATGATCAGGATGATCACACATTATATAAAACAGTAGATTGCCAAACCAAAAAACAAAGTTTACCAGTTTACCAAAGATTTCTGCTTCCATATAAAACACAATATCTAACATGTACACATATATGTATATACCCATTTTTTGTTTCTATTTTTCTCAGCATTACCTAAAATGTAATTATGTTTATCAATATCCCCTCTCAAAATACATTCACTTATTTCTTATTCAAAGGCATGACAACATACTCTTTGGACATAATTAAAAATATTTATTTCTACTAGCTTGCACAACTATAGACAGCTTTTATCACAATGTACATATGTATATATGTACTATAACAATGTATGCATGTTAAATATACATTGCACTTGTAACATTTCACACATGGTCCCTTCTCTATAACGTAGAGTTCCAGTGGTTCATAATTACCTTAGTATCAAGGGTAATTTTATAAGACGTAAAATTACCAGTTATCATGACATATAAAGCTGCTACCCAGAGCATAAAAGAGACAGAATATAGAACAAATTAGAATAACAAAAAACTATTCTTTAGACTACCTGTACCTTTTTAATTGTCTTCTCAAGATTCCTGTATCCTCGGCCAGGCGCGGTGGCTCACGCCTGTAATCCTAGCACTCTGGGAGGCCGAGGCGGGCGGATTGCTCAAGGTCAGGAGTTCAAAACCAGCCTGAGCGAGACCCCGTCTCTACCATAAAAATAGAAAGAAATTAATTGGCCAACTAATATATATAATATAAAAATCAGCCGGGCATGGTGGCTCATGCCTGTAGTCCCAGCTACTCGGGAGGCTGAGGCAGGAGGATTGCTTGAGCCCAGGAGTTTGAGGTTGCTGTGAGCTAGGCTGACGCCATGGCACTCACTCTAGCCTAGGCAAGAAAGCGAGACTCTGTCTCAAAAAAAAAAAAAAAAAAAAAAAAAAAGATTCCTGTATCCAGTTGGCCTTAAGATACCGCCAAGCACAGCCAGAAAGACACCAATGACAGCCCCCGTGATGAGGCCACAGTTTCAATCACAGCCCATTTTTCATATTCAGGGGACGAATTAAGGTTAAGAACCTTTCTTTCACACTCCAAGATATGATTAAGGCAGTTTCTACAAGGTCTGGTTCTATCATTAGAAAGAGATCATAAAACAAAAACTTAATTATCACTACAAAAAATATCAAAGTACAAAAAAATATGCAAATGGAATAGGTCATTTTGCCAGTTATAAATAAACAAATGCTTTTCTTTTTGTTTCTTTTTGTCTAAACTGACTACATAGGTGTTTTCCTGATTTTTGCTTCTAATTACTTACCAGTGGCAGAAGTTGTAGTGTTGTACTTGAATTTTTAGAAAATTCTCTCTTAAATTGTTCTTCTATGGATGATTAATACATTGAAAACTTATCCAAGGAGAACTCTCACCCTCATCTCTTCCCTCAGCCCAAGACACTTGGACACTTAACTGCATCCTCACCTTCTATCTGGCTTTTGCATCCAAACACAACCATCCACACCCTGCCTGCAGTTCTGCTGCAAACAGATGTGGGTGGTCTGATGTCTTCTCCATCTAAATGCTAAGCAAGTAGGTAACAGATGTTTTCTTTACTATATGCCGTATTCATAAATAAACAGCCAGACATTAATTTTATTGGAAATGAACTGATGAGTCTCAGAAAGAATCAATTCTTCTATCATTGGAAAGCTAGCTGTTAAAACAAACAAACAAACAAAAACACATAGGTAAATGGAAAAAAACATGTTGTCAGAAAATTAAGACTAGGATATTCCCTAATATCATCATAAATATAACCACTGTTGAAAGGAAATCTCATTTTTATGAACACCAAGTTTATGCCTGAATTGTTTGTCCTATAAACAGTGTTTAAAACACAGAATTATTTTAAAGAAAAACTTATTTTCAATTTTATTGTTAATGACTTTTGGATAAAATATAGATGTGAGGACTTTAAAGAAAATATATAATGTAGAGGATGTCTTATATTAACAATATGCATTACTTTCTTACTAATCACAAAGATGTTTTTAAATATTCAACTATTATTGTTTCGTCATAGGCAGTTGATTTTTTGCCAATTCTGTTAAAACTCAAATAGTTTGTGCTTGTATATATTTCAGTCAATCTCATTTTTGGTATCTTTATATAGTATGTAGTTATTATATAAAGAATGGAATAATATAATGTATGGAATGAGTGGATCATGTTGTTATAGAATTGATATGAATTTATTATGTATGACTAATATTTGAAAACACATTAATTTGAGCTTTTTTATTAGAATGGACATTTTTTAATAATGGGGTTGACCTGACATTGATAGAATGTACTTTGTGGCTTATAAACAAATATTTTCTACTTCAAAATGCCCATGGCCAAGGAAAACATACATGCCAACAAAAAGAGGGCTACAGACAGAGGCATACACAGAATATTTTTTGTCATTATCATAAGTTAATAAAAATTACAGTTGTTTGTGGTTTCAGGTTTTGCTTCAGTGTCTTTGTTGCAATAGAATTCCCACTTTTAGGATTTCATGAATGTTTATTTCCACTTGAAAAACTAAATGGTTCACTTGAGGAACCATTAAGTTTTTCAAAAATATTACTTGCATAGCTAAGAAGATAAATTGTTTCCCAAAATGAACTAAGATAAATGTTACAAAATTTTTCCTTAGCAATTTTATTTATTTAATTATTCTTTCTTACCCTTTGGCATTTCTCTTTACCTACTCCCTAATACCTGAGGCACTTCTACTGTAAATCACTGGAGGCAGCAAACTCATTCACACCAATGCCTTTGTGACAAGCTTGGGTATTTCACTGGTGTTATGTTCTTTCCAGTGTAAGAGGAAAACACATAAGCCTAAACAAGTGATTTATTTTTCCTGTGGAATTTGATGTCTCACTGAGCAGCAAGTGGAGCTGATTTTTAATTAACAGTTTGTGGGTGGGGGGAGTAGGAAGAATAGCTTTCCTTGCCCCTTTGAATCATGTAACATGCTACCTCCTATGGTTTGACCAGGGTTGTCATAATACAATGGAACAAGTTATGTAAGGCTGATGATAAGAGATAGATATTATCAAATGGAATTTTATCTGCAAAGTATAATTGTAAAGCACCTTAAACTGTTCTTGAAACAATCTTTTAGGCAACCATAGTAATTGCTAAATAGAGAATACTGATCTGGTGTTCTGCATGCTGTGAATCAATAATTATACTACCCTGAGTATGTTAAGTATATAACATTTTACTGAGTGCACATTTCATAGATCATCCCCCAACTCTTATTTGCTAGTTATACTTAAGGAAGCGATCAAAATACAGGGATCCAACCTGGTACAATTGAGATTTGGAGTCTAGACATTAGACAAAAGATTGCTTTACCGTTCTCTTGCTAGGTGACAGTGGATAAGCCACTCTATACCTCAGTTTCCTCATATGTAAAATAACATTCTAAGTTTAGTCAACATAGTGCTGGAAGTCCTAGTCATAGCAATCAGCAAAATAAAAAATAAAGGGCATCAAAATTGGGAAAGTAGAGGTCAAACTATCCCCGTCTACTGATGATATAATCTTATATCTAGAAAACCCTAAAGACTGCAACAAAAAACTCCTAGTTGATATTCAGCAAACTGTCAGGTTACAAATTAATATATACTTATCAGTAGGATTTCTGTATACTATTAACAAAGTCAAGATGAGAGTCAAGAACTCAATACCATTCATAATAGCTGCAAAGAAAGTAAAATACCTAGGAAATATACCTAACTAAGGAGATAAAAGATCATTACAAAGAGGACTGCAAAACACTGATGAAAGAAATCATAGATGACACAAACAAATAGAAAAACATCCCATGCTCATTGACTGGAAGAATCAATATTGTTAAAATGTCCTTACTGCTCAAGGTGACTTACAGATTCGATGCAATTCCCATCAAAATAGCAACATTTTTTACAGAACTAGAAAAAAATAGATTTTTCTCAAAAAAAGATAGACAAATGGTAAAAAAAAAAATGAAAAAATGTTCAACATAACTAATTATCAGGAAAATACAAATTAAAACCACAATTTGATACCACCTTACCCCTGTCAGAATGGCCATTTTTAAAACATGGAAAAAAAAGGAAAAAGAAACATGAAAAAATATATATATGTTGGTGTAGATGTGAAACAAAACACTTATACACTATTGATGGGAATGTAAACCAGTCCAACCTCCATGAGATCAATATGGAGATTCTTCAAAGAACTAACTTTGACCTGCCATTTGATCCAGCAATCTCACTACTGGGTATCTACCCAAGGGAAAACACGTCATTTTATGAAAAAGATAATTGCAGCCAAATGTTTATTGCAGCACAATCACAATTGTGAAGAATTGGAACCATGAGTGGGCACCTTCAGTGCCCATGGGCTGATAAGAAATCAAAGAAAATACACACACACACACACACACACACACACACACACACACACACACACTCATATATACATGGAGTACTACTCAGCCATAAAGGAATGAAATAACATCTTTTGCAGCACCTGGATGGAACTGGAAACCTTCATCTTAACTGAAGTATCTCAGAAATGGAAAAACAAATACCACATGTTCTCACTTATAAGTGAGAGCTAAATGAGGGAGAGATATATGATCATAAAGTGGTGTAATGGACATTGAAAACTACATACCGGGAGTTTTCCTCCAATATTCCCTCAAATAAGTTTCCATGCTTTTTGGTTTTCTTCTTTTTCAGAGATCCCTATGATTCTTGTATTTGGGCAGGTGCACTGTGCGCCACTGCTGCTCTCCTGCATCCACCTAGTCCCTTGTAGCTGTCACAGGTGGTTGACATGAGGCAGGCATATGGCAGGCAGCATGTGGTGGGCACATGGAGGGTAGTCTGCTGTGCCCTGGGCATTTGCTCCACACAGGTTGGGTGCTAGAGGAGTTGGGGTGGCCATTTGCCCTGCTAACAGGGCTGTCAGTGGTGGCGCTAACTTGGTGGCAATGACAAGAGCCAGAAACCACAGGCACATGGTCCACTCTGGTTCCAAGGAAGCTATCTTTGTGTGGGGCCACCCAAGTAGTGGCAGCTGGAACCGGTTCTGTGTGCACCTGACCTGCCTGGGTCCCATGGTGGCAGTGGGGGCACCCAGCACCCACACATAGGATGCGTGGGAGCCCAGCCTCTCCACTCCTCCAGCTTGGCTGAAGCCATGGGAGGCAGCAGGAATGGGTCTGACCCCCGAGGTAGACACAGGTGCTCTGGGGCTGGAACCTCACAATGGCACAATGGCACAGGGTTCAGGAACCAGCAGGACCCTGTTGTGTCTTCTCTCTGGATTGATGCCTCTGCACAGTCTCCAGTCAGCTGCAGCTGGAGGCCTACTGCAGACCAGGGGCCCTCCCACACTCCAAGTGCAATGTCATCAGGAGTGTGGAGCCTCAGGGTTCTCTCCGCTGTCCCTTCTCCATGTGCAGGCGCCTTCCTCGGGTACCTCAGATCCTGTGGCATACGTCACCACACTACCCTGTCCTTTACCTTTGGAGTCTTTCATCACCACTGTGTTGATTCCCTGTCCTCTCTCCCAGACAAGGGACCCGAAGGTGACTATCTACTCTCCACTTTCCTTCCTCTCCCTGAGAGCCGCGTGTGCAGGCTGCTTCTAGTCTCCCATCTTGGACCTCTCCCTCTGCTATTGGTTTTTGAGAAGGGTTGATCAATGCAGATGCTTTGGGGATTAGATATATTTAAGAAGGGGGACGTGAGAGGCAAATGTGTAATGTGATTGGATGATTGATGCCCTGGCTGCTTCCCAAAGGAATCTGAGAGATACAATTAGGTGTCACTGGAAGAATAATTGTCCTGTATTTATTTAATATAGTTCCTTCCTTGGCATCCATTTCTGGGCCTGACATGTTTTTTGAAACCCAGTGGTGCCCTGTCACCTTTGGCCTAGTAAGAACTTCCCTTCCCTGTGTGGCTGTTTGCAATATAGCCCGCTTATTCCTCATCTCACTCACCAAAACTTCAACATACCCCACAGCTGCTGACCATGATAAACCTAATAGTCAACACCAGAGTTGTATAAATAAGATCCCCCTTTGCGCACGTATTCTCTAATTCTCTAGTGTTCACGGAGCTTAACAAAGGCATAGTCGCACGGGTCCTACCTCTCATTCTCTTTCTCTATCTCTTCTCTTACTCTCTTGTTCCTCACTCCTCACTTGGTTGAGCACCCTGACAGCTCCAGACTTCCGTCAGCATCTTGTTGGTACCGCTTACCTCTCTGAGACCTGTAAGTAATGCATTTCTTAATGTTGCATGCATTTTTGTTTTATTTTCTCATTGTGTTTCACCTGATCAACACACCCCAACTCGAGCCAAAATTTTCCTGGGCAGGGCTGTCCTAAAGAGTGGCTACCTTGGCTTATGGCCACTCTTAAGAGACAGACCTCGAGGACAAATCAAACAAATCAAAAACTGAGGGCTTTTTTCCTCCATGATATAGTGGGTACACCGAGTCTAAGCTTTTATTACATTTATGAATCAAAATACATAGAAGTCACTTGATATTTAGATTTGGCTAACTGAATAATAATGCATTTGAACATTGCCAACATTGTTCTTTGAGGATTTTGTAAAAGAATAAAGCTAACATGAATAGGATGCTTACTAATTGCCAGGGATTTTGGTTTACGTGCATTATCTTGTTTAATTCTCCTGTTCAAACCTAGGAAGTGGATACTATTATTATTTACTTTTTACAAATAAGTAAACAGGCATACTATTAATAAAATTGATATTAATAACAGTAAGTAGAATATTGTAAACTATATTGCCCTATTAAATTATAAAGAGCCATCCACAGATGTTCTGAGCCTTGAGGTTTTTAATGTTGATATTTTTGGTATAAAATATTCGAATAATGTGTGTAAATGAGGACATCCTGCTTTGTCTTCCTATCCATATATATTTGCCTCTGTAGATAATGATTTTTATCAATTGACATCAGAATACCTAGTAACTAGCATAATACCACAATAACTGAAATGTCTCAAGACACCACTTTTATTACCAAAAACAACGATGATTGAGACTAGGTTGAAAATATTGTGTAGAAGTATTAACAATATCTGTACACATTTTAGTTGACAAAATATTTCTGACATATTTAATAAATATGAGATTTAAGAACCCCCCATAAACGAGAGCAACACCTTCTCAGGCTACTCTGAAGCAGCTGGAGCCAGAGAAGAAAGTGTTGTTAGTTAAATGACTCTTACAGATCAGAATACTCTGAGTGAAAACTGAGGACAGGTGAAAAGACCTGGGCGATCCCAAGAGCTGTCACACACACAACCATTATACTGAGGATAAAACTGAGACATATAAAAAAGTCACAGATTTTTTTTAACAAAGCAGGTTCACATAAGTGACCCAGAGATAGTTATATAGTACAGAAAAGTACACAAAAGACAAAAATATTATTATTTTTGGCTGTCACCATCAAAAATATAAGAGCTTGAATTTCTGGGATTCCATTTCATGCCTTGCTGCTGTTCGATTGCACTAACTAGACCAGATTTTTGGGGTCAGTTTCATTTGGCTTTGCGCAGCTACACATGGCCTGAGTGCAAAGCAGGGCCAAAATGAAAGGAGAATATACTTTCCTCAATCCACATTTTCAACTTGGTGAAACAATGAAGAGCTTTACTCTCAGGGTCATAATACCTTTCTCCAAATTTCTCAGCAGTAATTGAGAACTGTCTTGTTCATATCACTGTTTTAACAGGTGCTGGGAAACAGCCAGCCACAGGTGCAGCATTTAGAAGCCTTCTAACAAAATTGTTTAAAAAAACTCAAGTTTGTCCTTTGTTGTGCCTCTCCTTTGTAGAGAAGCTAGGGGACCTGATAACAGACTGGATGTACATCTGGCCTAACCCAGCAAATATCTTCCCAAGACTCTTCACCCCTAGCTCCCTCTTGCTTCTGTCTCCTCAGTTCTAGTGCTTCTCAAATGTGAATGTGGTGAATCACCTCTGAGTCTTGTTAAAGGGCAGATTCTCATGCAGCATGTCTGGGGTTGACCTGGAGGTTCTGCATTTCTGACAAGCTCCTTGAACGTGGCCAGGCTGCTGTTCTGCAGGACACATTTGGGTGATCAGGCTCTATTTTACTTTATAATGGATGACTGAGTGGATGAAGGTAGATTTTTGGAGGAAGAGAATTTCTTTCTGCTTTTCTCTCTGTCCTTCACAGTGAGACCAGTGTTTCTTTTCTCTTCAGTTGGGAGAGAAATAGTCTTCCTTTGGGGCTGCTGAGGCAGATTTTCAGAATATACACTATACCTTTGTTTTAAATTACCTGTCTTGTTTGAAGTAATATATGGGAAAGAGTTCTCCAAGAAATCTAATTTCGCATACTTTTATAGAAATCACTCATTAAATTAAAATGACTTTTTGGTATAGTTATTTAAAGAAAAAGAAAAAGTAATTTTTTACCAAGACAACTTGAATTGAATTAGGATAGGATTAAGACAAGCAGTAAGCTAAACAGTCTCTCCAGAATGCAGAGGGGAAAACGTTGATGTGTAGCATTTGCCATTTCCATGGTGTAAATGTAGGACTACTATCAGGGCCAAGTTCAACCTACCCAACATGAGGTCTCTGAATAAAAAACTGGGAAGATATTCACACAATTGGCCTTTAGAACTGGCAGAAAGAGCAACAAAAAGACTCTTTTTTTATTTTATTTTAGCATATTATGGGGGTACAAATGTCAAGGTTACATATATTGCCCATGCCCGCATCCCCCCTCGAGTCAGAGCCTCAAGCGTGACCATCCCCCAAATGTTGCACATCTCCCTCATTGTGTTTGTATATACCCATCCCCACCCGCCCGACACATAATGTTATTCCTATATGTCCACTGAGGTGTTGATCAGTTAATACCAATTTGCTGGTGAGTACATGTGGAGCTTGTTTTTCCATTCTTGAGATACTTCACTTAGTAGAATGGGTTCCAGCTCTATCCAGGGAAATACAAGAGGTGCTATATCACCATTGTTTCTTAAAGCTGAGTAGTATTCCATGGTATACATATACCACATTTTATCAATCCACTCATGAATTGATGGGCATTTGGGTTGTTTCCAATTGTGAATTGTGCTGCTATAAACATTTGAGTGCAGGTATCTTTTTCACAAAGTGAGTTTTGATCTTTTGGGTAGATGCCCAGTAGTGGAATTGCTGGATCAAATGGTAGATCTACTTGTATCACTTTAAGGTGTCTCCATATAGCTTTCCACAGAGGTAAAACTAGTTTGCAGTCCCACCAGCAGTGTAAGAGTGTTCCTATCTCTCCACCTCCATGCCAACATTTATTGTTTGGGGACTTTTTGATAAAGGCCATTCTCACTGAAAAGTGATATCTCACTGTGGTTTTGATTTGCATTTCCCTGATGATTAGAGATGTTGAGCATTTTTTCATATGTTTATTGGCCATCCTGTCTTGTTTTGAAAAGTTTCTGTTCATGTCCTTTGCCCACTTTTTAATAGGTTTGTTTGATTATTTTCTTGCTGATTATCCTGAGTTCTACATAGATTCTAGTTATCAGCCCTTTGTCAGATGTGTAGCTTCCAAAAATTGTCTCCTATTCTGTGGGTTGTCTGTTTGATCTCTTGACAGTTTCTTTGGCTGTGTAGAAGCTTTTTAATTTGATTAGGTCCCATTTATTTATTTTTGTTGCTGCTGTGATTGCCTTTTGGGTCTTCTTCATAAATTCTTTGCCTAGGCCAATGTCTAGAAGAGTATTTCCAACATTTTCCTCTAGAATTCTAATAGTTTCACACCTAAGGTTCAAGTCTGTTACCCAGCGTGAGTTGATTTTTGTGAGAGGTGAAAGGTGTGGGTCTTGTTTCAGTCTTCTACATGTGGCTATCCAGTTTTCCCAGCACCATTTATTGAATAAGGATTCTTTTTTCCAATGTATGTTTTTGTCTGCTTTGTTGAAGATTAGTTGGCTATATGAAGATGGTTTTATATCTGGGTTCTTGGTTCTGTTCCACTGGTCAATGTCCCTGTTCTTGTGCTATTGCCAAGCTGTTTTAATTACTATAGCCTTGTAGTATAGTTTGAAGTCTGGTAAATTGATACCTCCTATTTTAGGATTGATTTTGCTATATGGGGTCTTCTCTTGTTCCATACGAAGTGTAAAATTATTTTTTCTATATCTGTGAAAAATGATGGTGGCATTTTGATAAGGATTGCATTGACTCTGTAGGTCACTTTGGATAGTATAGACATTTTTAACGATGTTGATTCTGCCGACCCATGAGCGTGGTACTGAAGAAGGAAATAGCAGAGGATGTAAACAAAAAGACCCTTTATAGAAAGATAGTTGAAGCTACAAGGAAGGATGACATAACCAAGAAAAATTATAAGAGAGAGAAAATGTTGAATATCCTATCTTATAAAACCCTGCATATATATTAAGACTTCTATTTTTTTTTAGTGGGTATAACATTTTATTTTGTGCATAGACAGTTTTTAATAAAAGCAGCAAATGCTGCCCAGAATAAGGCTTCTATTTCATTTATTTTTTTCTCACAGTTAATTTTCGATTTGTTCCCCAAACATTAGATCAGAAGGCTGTCCTAAATGTCTTTGGTCCTTTATATTTTTAGTAAATAATATCTCAAAATAGGTGTTGAACTACAAATAGGGGGGCATAAACATTGACTCCACTAAAGCTACTGTTGAAAAAGAAAAATGCTGCACAAATGTATATTTTTAATGAAAAATAAGAGGACTGATAGAGTAAATATCTATGGTGATCATTTATAATTTTTAAAAAGAAAATATTTCATAATATTCTGAGAAAATTTCTCTATTTCTGAAGTAATTATATCCAAAGTTGCAAAAGAGTTATAAATCAGCCTTTGAGATTTGGGTTGGAAGAAAGATGAACAATAGAATCCTGAGAGAAGCAACAAGTAGTGAGTGTCTGGTTATAAAAGAAGATTAAATCTATCCAGTGCAGAAGAGAACACCTGCCTGAGGGGGTAAGGAGATAGTCATGTAAGGATTTCTCTTCATGTAATTGAAGTTTGTGGACAACTAAAGAATACAGTGGTTTGAAGGAGAAGTATTGAACAAAGTAGCATTTAATTATAACACTCTAAGGCACTCATCCCTGAAAACAGAGCATAAATAGGAAGCTTCTGTGTAAAACAATTTTAAAACTAAGGATCAAAGTTATATGTTAAACTTTTATTGAACTGTAGACCTATGGTCTATCTGCTTATAGGCTTCCTACCTACACCCTTGCACACACGCTAAGGCTTCAAGATGATAAGTGCCTTCCCAAGGGTGTTGGGATTTGGCTTATTTAACACAGAGGATAACTGGTAGTGAAAAGAGCAAGGCTGTGCTCTATTTGATGATATACCTGATTGTTTTGTCATAACATCCTAGGACCAACCAAAGCTGGTGTTATTATTTTAGGATGATAAAGTACAGCTTTGAATGATCTGAGATCTCCCGTATTCTGTATCTCATGGGCCAGCACAGGACACAAGTGGAAAAGTAAGGTGCATTCTACTGCTTAGAAGTAGAATTATTTGCTCGGCTATCATCACTGTGCTGTACTTGCAAACATATACATTCGTGTATTTCACATCTGCTTCTCCAATAACAGTTACCCAGAGGTGCCGGCTTAGGTCTTTCTTGAGATAAGCAAATAAACTATTTTCTTAATGAATGGGTGGATAGCAACACCATCAGTTTTATCACTTCTGCAAATTCATCTTTGGACATTACATTACCCTCAATTGTGCATTTAAGTATCAGATACCACCTAAACGTCAGAAGGAAAAAGATTAGACTAATCCTGGCAGTCTGGAAGAAAGATCTTGTCAAAGGTCATCAACAAGTCTGACAAAACAGTGCTCATTAACAGTGTCTGTCAGCACCTCCATTTGGAAGTAATTTGGATATTTGCAGCGACCCCATCAGCTGTGATTGGCTGGGCAGTGACCTTGACCAGGGTGAAACCTGTTCATCGTGGCTCCTACAATGCACTGTAGGTGGAACCCAGAATGACAGATGGCAGTGGGGTCAGCACAGAGGAACTTGTCCATCACTGCTATTGAAGATGAAGCTACTCAACAGGATAATCCAACAGGCACAGGAGTTGTGGTTTGCATAAGCCACAAGAGAATTGTTCAAGTTCCTTTATTTTTGAAGAAATGTTATATAGTCTCATGATCTGAGTTCACAAGATGATGAATACAGGGAAGAAAGAGCATAGCTGTGGGACTTAAGCAATAGACTAGACATTTCAAAACTTGTCTTCGTCTCAAAAGCCAAAGCCTGAAAAGTCATGTAGGCTGTGTCTGTAACATGAATACATTCCTTATCGAAAATTAGTTATTTTGATATTTTTCTTCATTCTTACAAACCGGGTTAGTTTCCTGGAGGTGTAATTACCTTATTCTTCTGGTAGATACATCACTTCCTTTTCTCTCTCTCACATACCACAGGTTAAATGTGATCATAGAGTGTATTATATTTTCTAAGTGGTAGATTAATACAACTATAAAAGCAATTATAAATTCTGTGAATAATCTTTAGTAAAACAGCCTGGATCTGTTTTTGCAGTTTCAGAAGCACCTTTTCCATTAAAAATAGGAATTAATAGGATGCTGAATGGCTTAGCACAGTGGTTTGATTCTGGGCTCTGAGACTCAGTAGTTCAGAAAAAAACATAAGACAAATTAATTGGCCAAGGACCTAATGGCAGTGTGTGTAAGCCCTAATGGTAACATGCATGAAATGATGATTTAATACGAAAATATGCTCAACTTTCAATTATTCATGGAATGTTCAACTATCTTAGAATCTCTAAAAATGGGAAACCTCTTCTCCCTATTGACTGCCTGAGCTCAGGAGTTTCTCTCAAATGTTCATCTTTGGCTTCCTTGAAACGTATATGTATCACACAGGAGGGGAGAAGGGGAGGAAGGGGGGGGATAGGGAAAAAACTAAAAACCAGCTAATAATTTTCAATTAAAAGTGAATAAAAATAATTAAATTGATGTAATCAAGTAATAAACTATTAAAATGGAAAACTGGAAGACAATGTAGCTAAATAGGTTTGCTGTCTTGTGATTACTCATTTTCCATATCTAGCATTCAGGTATGCCTCAGAGATGTTTAGAACAAGGTAGGAGTTCTTGATAAGGGTCCACTAAACTCTGCTTAGACATCATGGTTCATCCCTATTTTACTTTAAAAAGGAGACTTGCTGCTCTACACCCCAACATGCAGACATTTATGGATTAGTTATTAACTTCATTTTATTTAGACAACATCATCCAAATAGCTTCTAGGATAGTGCATCATTTTCACTGAAATACTTTGCCTAACTGAATTTGAGACAACTCTCATTTGGGTTGAGCAGCTTTTATAAAAATTGCCTCAGCCAGATTCATTCCAGCTATATTTACACCACCTGTTTCCATGTGCACATCATCGTGACCCACAGAGACTGCATTAAATCATTAAGAGACTGACCACACAGTGTCATTTGCTGTAACTGATTCAGTGGATTCAAGCAGTAGCCACGTGAAAGTGACTAGGACTACAGGATTAGGGCACAAGCTGCTGAATCAAGAAGGGAGGTGCAAGTGGGTCAAGCATGGGGGTGGAGGGGGGTGTCCAAATGGGAGCATATTAATTTGGGACACCATGCTAAAATTTTCAGTTCCATTTTAATTAGTCATAAAATGTAGCATGCGCTACGTTAACAAAACCATCCAAGACAAAGTTTTCCTTTCCTCACCTAAGATTCAATAGACCTAAAACTGAAAGAAAATAGCCAGTCGAGCACGAGAAGAAAAGACACTGAACTTTCCAGGTCTTTCCAAGCCATGGTTTATCTTCTAAAGAGGAGCTGAACCTTGAAGTGCTAATACCACTGTAAACACAAGTCATTTTATGAGTTGTTCTAGTTCCACTGTTGAAAGGACTATGCAGCTCATTTGCCAAATTGTCATTTGTTGGGTTAAAAGTTCATCCTACACAGTGAAGGTATGGCCACAACTTAGGAATCAAATGAACACACCATAGTTATGCTATGTGAATCATATCATTTGTTTTGGATCTGTTTCCTTCCAGATGCTAAAATCTGGTGTATTTCTTAAGAATTGGCTTAAGCCCTGATTCACTCTGTAGTTCAACAAAAAAGACTAATTAAATGGGACCCATCCCAACACATGTCTTCTTGAAGCTGAAAATGATTTAAGGTTTTGAGGGCAGTAGTGACCACTGGGTCTATTTGTACTCATTCTAGGCAGTTAGCCTGCAGCCGTGTTTCCATCTTAGAAAATAAACTTGAGGTGAATATTTCCCAGATGGGTTTGTCAGATAGAGGTTTCTTACAAAAGATGAAAAGAACACTTTAACAAAATCCAAAGAGGAGCTCATATTTAAGATTTTTTTTAAAGGACAAATTCAGAAGCCTTTCAAACTCTGCAGGGGGCTTTAGGAATATGTTTGGAAAATAACCATACAGTTGAATTGCCCAGCTGCCACCTGACTTAGAGTGTGACCTTTCATAGAATTTTCGCATTTTAAATCGAAATCTTGGTGATCCTTAGGGTCACACCGTCCCTTCCTTCACAGAAAAGAAAAACGGGTCTCAGTTAAGTGATGCACTCACATGAACCTGATTTCCATCCAAGCCTCTGTGTTCCCTCCCATTAAAGAGGGTGCCCTGGCCTCTGCAGCACAGGTGAAGCTCAGCACAAAGTCTCTTATTGGGGACATTCTATCCTGTTTTTATATTCATTTACTTTCTCTTTTACAGTTCTGCTTTTTTTTTTCCTGCATTTACTGCTCTCCTACTTTTGCCATCTCTCTTTTTAGAAATATCTCCCAACTCTAGCTCTGAAGTTTAATTGTAGCAGCAAGGATAGCTTGCTGGGGGTGAGGTTGGCCTACTAAGGAATCCCCTGCATGATCTCTGATTACTATTAAGTTCCATCTGAGAGTGTTTATTATCTATAACATTTATCTGAAAAATGTACTACCGTGTGATATTTGAGTTTTTATTATATGGTTAATCTTATTTTTTTATGTGTATAGAAAAAGACATCGCATTATTTTGAATCCCTCATAGTAGCTATTATGATGATAGGCTACTTGAATATTTAAAGATGTTGATTTCCCATCTCCATCTTTTAAATCAGTTTTAATTTAGAAAATGTCTATTTGATCAAAGGGTTGCTTATAATTAGTTTGGGAGGGGAAGAAAAACACTTCTAAAATGTAGACTTATGTACCTTGAATGAGGCAGGAATTTGAATGCCTCACTTCACACCTAGGTGAGCTAATTCAGGTATTTTAATAAGGCTTTTTAACGTATTTATCTGACAACTTTAGGGAGATAAAATTTCGGAAGTGAGAAGTTGACACAAATCTTTCATTATTTGCTTCCACTATACACAAACACACACACACTTGCACTCACACATTCTATGTCTGCAGTGCAAATGTGCAGGAGAAATTAGCCCTTTTTAAAAACGTTTATTAACTTAATCACCAGTATTAAGTGACCAGAATTTGTGTGATGCCACAACAAAATGAGTTTGGAAATACTATGTTAAAATCACAGAAATGTGTTGTAATCCTAATCATCAACTGTAATGAAACATATGAGGAAATGAAAGTAACCAGGGACAATGAAAGACCTTGTGAGAGAGCAGCAGAAAATATTCACAATGAGACACAGATGGAGAAATGTGTCATGTGGAATCAAGTTTAACAGATCCACTGGTCCACATGAGACTGATGATGAGCGAGTAACGCAGAGGCCAGCGGGAAGGGGCACAGGGTACACTGGCGCAAGGTACAATGACTCATGCTGATGGACCAACTAAGAGACAGAGCAAAGGAACAAATTGAGCAGCCTTAATCTATCACCATTGCTGACTACTGTGGGAAGAGATGCGCTCCTACAGCCATTTCAATTCAACACATACTCAAGTACCTATGTTTCAGGTCAATGTATACTGTATTTGTATAAAGAAAATATGCTAGGAGACCTTAATCTTCTGGGGGAATTTTTAGGGGATTCAAAGCCAATGGAAAGTTCTATCCTTCTTCTGCTTCATCCTGTTCTGATTCCTTTAAAATGTGGAAAGCTTTAAAAGAAGTCATTTGTTCATTCTGAACTTAAGAGGTGTTTATGCTTCAGTGTAAGTTCAAGTTCAGGAAGTCAAATGGAGAGGCACTACTAGGAAATTGGAAATACCATGTTACAAGAGAGAAATCTCAGTAGATTCAATTCACCTCTTCAGAAATGAGGGGTAAGCATGTCTTGATGATAATGTTAACAGTTAAAGAACTTAAGTTTCATTGTGAAAAATTACTATAAAAAAGCAGGGAAAGTTTCAACAATAGAACACATCTTTCCAGCAGCCTGGGAGAGGCAGGTAAGTGTTTTGAGTTTTTTTGAATGTAGAGTTCATCAAAAACACTTTGTACATGAAATGGCCAGATCAACCTCTGATTAATCACTCAACCAACATTGCCAAATAAGACCTGGTTACAGCTTTTGAGAAACATTCAACTTATTCTGCTAAACAGCCATGGATCTGACAAGTCACATTCTATTCTCCCTCAAATATGGATAGCACAAGTTGTCTTCAAGTGTTACCTGCTATGGTAGAGTTTTGAGTCATATTCTACGTAACTCCAGACAGCAGTAAGTAATTTCAGTCTTAAACTAAACATTATTGTTGTGATATGGTTTGCAGTATCTTTCTTAGTAAAGAGAGAGTTTGGGCTCTTGCTAAGTCTCTGAAATAATGGAGTTTAAATAATACCAGGAAAAAGGAATAAAGTTTACACAAAAAAAATCCCAGGTAGCCAAAGAGAAGTGTAAAGGGACAAGTATGACACTATCTGGCTTCTGTCACAAACATTTGAGAGCCAAGTGACTCTAGTAATGTGACTCTGAAGAAATTTCCTATTTTTCTCTCCTGAGAGTCAAGTGAGGCTTTAACCTACAGCTCTTACTCGAGGGGGCAAGGGGGCATGGGCAATAATGTAACCTTAACACTTGTATCCCCATAATACGCTAAAATAAAAATAAATATTCATAAAAAAAAAAAATAAGAGTCCTGTGTCATGCAGTAATTGAACCAGCAGACTGTGTTACCTTAAGTAGAGAAACATTCAGATGTTCAAAGGAATCTGGAAGCCAAATATTGACAACAGAAAAGGGAGAAAAGCCTTTGAAATAATAACAGCAATGAACTTTTGTGTTGTGCTTTATAGTATACAAAGCAATTTTCCAAATAACCCCAACTACCCTACAAATTAGTAGTGTATTATCTATTACCTACATTTTATGGTTGAGAAGATGAGATTCAGAGAATTTAGATAACTTACTCAAGACTGCTTCTTTTTTAGTATCAAAACTATGACCAGGACTTAAGGGTTTTTTTTGATGTTTGCATCACTATACCAAATAATTCCCCCTTTGTATATGTAGTCATGTCATTAGTTCAATTAAAAATATATATAAGGTGTGTATATACCCATTGCCTACTTTCCTCTCCCATCTGCCCAACACCCACTGAATGTTATTGCTACATGTTATACACACCTAATGAGTGTGGTGTGTATCATCTGGGGGATGGACACGCTAGAAGCTCTGACTTGGGTGGGGCAAGGGCAATATACATAACCTAACATTTGTACTCACATAATATGCTGAAAGAAAAAAGTATAAGAAATGTTTCATAGGAAACATATATATATATTAAATCAGTGATAGGAGTTATGTTAATAAATCGAATAAATATGTGAGAGTCAGAGGCTTAGTCTTTCAATATAGAAATTTGTTTCCATTTTTCCTCCTTTCATGCCCTTATGTTTAATATTAGATTTTGTCTGCCATCTAGTGGAATTTTGACAAATCACACATAAAAAATCATGTCATTCCCTCCAGTATGCTGTACAAAGTCCTTATCTTCATCTTATATTTTTAAGCACTTTTTATGTGCAGAATTTTTCTTATCTCAAAAAGCAGTAAGTGTTCTGTCATCCTGAATTTTGGTACAACCTAGTACTTGACTAACATGCTACGGTGAATTAAAACAATTTTTTTTTTTTTTGAACTCCTGACCTTGAGCAATCCGCCTGTCTCAGCCTCCCAGAGTGCTAGGATTATAGGCGTGAGCCACCGCACCCGTCTTTTTTTTTTTTTTTTAATCTCCATTTCCTCTTCCTCAAAATATGATGAGGCAAAAGTTACTTTCAGCTATGAAATTGTGAGACTCTATCTTTGCTTAGTAACAGTAAAAATTGCTGATTTTTAATTGAATTCTCCCTCTATTCACAATACCTAACTCTTCCCTGCCCTTAGAGTATTCCAATGGATCAGTGAGTTATTAGAAAGCTAGAATTATGTGAAAAATCAACAAATGGTATTTGTCACATGTAACATCACAAAGAAGATAAAATGTACCCATTCAGTGAACCATTGACTCCATATAAAATTATATGGATTTGGTTATAGATTTTAATGAATCATCATATATTTCATTTACCTTTGCAGTAGCTCTGTGAGGCCATCAGAGCAGGTGTGTTATCACTGTTTGCCGAAAAGTAAGCAGGAAAACGGAAATAATTATTGACTTGGTCAATCTCACAAAGCCATACAGTTGTAGGAAATGAATTAACACTAAGTCCGTGCTACTGCCTGCAAACCGGCATGAGGCTCACCCGGAGTCCGTGCACTGTGGAGAACCGCAGGCTTTACCCTCGCCCTCTGGAGTCGGAATCTGCAGTCTCACAAGGTCCCCAGGCGATTCCATGTGCATTAAAGTTTGAGAAGCAACGGATCTAGCCCAGGATACGTAAAGTAAGCCCTGCGGTCTCTGAGGAGAGTTTGAATGGGTTTTTATCTGAAAAAGTCAAATAGGGCAAAATGTTATCTTGAGTAAGAGAACAAACTTCCAAATAAATCTTAGATATCGTAAAATGTTTCGAATAATTTCAGATTACTTAGAAAATATAATCAGTGTGTTTCTAAAGCAGTGACACTGATCTTGCTTTTTTTTTAGGAAAACTATTTCTATAACCACATATTGTAACTAGCACAAGGTTTATTAAATATCTAGAATTTTTTAGATAAGAGCATTTTGTTTTGCTCAACTCCTTCAATTTACAGATGATGCAAATGAAGTTCACTTAGGAAATTATTAGCATTTAGGACTAAAGTTGGAGTTCCTGCCTGCCGGTCTAATGCTCTCTAACTAGCATGTTTGCCCTTTACATGCAGTATATGGATTATGGTCTGTCTGGACGGCCATTTCCCAAAACCTGTTCTGCAGAACAGTAATCTTGCAAGCTGCTCTGCAAAAATGTGTTTCAGAAACGTTGTGTCATATAGCTCCTTCTTGGAGATTCTCAGCACATTCTCATAATAAATGAAAGGTTCTATCTTAAGTCATTTGAACATTTACCAAGCATGAAATGCACTTGCCTCCTGTCTAACGTCCCTTTCTGCTGTTTCTTTTTAAAAGTAAATTGTATTTTGTATATTTAAAGCATACAACATGATGTGGGATATATTTACATAGTAAAAATGTCCATCATCTCAGTTACCCTTTTTATGTTGTTGGTTTTGTGGCAAGAACAGCTAAAAATCTCATTTAGCATGAGTCTCATATACAGTACAATTTTATTACCTATAGTCCTCATGTTGTACATTGGATTTCTAGAGTTATTCATCCTCCATACGTGCTACTTTGTATGCTCTGACCTACATCTCCCCATTTCCTTCTCCTTCCCTTGCCACCACCCTTGGTAACCACCATTTTGTTCTCTATGTTGAAATTTTTTAAAAAAGAATTTCACACATAAATGAGATCATACAATATTTTCCTTCCTATATTTCACTTGGTATAATATCCTCTCGGCTCATCTGTGTTGTGGCAAATGGTAAGATATCATTCTTTTTAAGGATTGAATAGTATTCCATTGTATATATGTACCATAGTTTATCTATTTGTTTGTCAGCACCTAGGTTGTTTTCAAATCTTGGCTATTGTAAATAATGCTGCAATGAATATGGGAATGCAGATATCTTTATGAGGTGGTAATTTCATATCCTTGAGATTTATGCCCAGAAGAAAGATTGCTGGATCATGTGGTAGATTTATTTTAAATTTCTTGAGAAACCTTGATACTGTGTTTCATAATAACTGTACTAATCCATGTTCCCACCAACAGCATACAAGATAGCCCTTCTTTCTACACCCAAATCAACATTGATTATCTTTTGACTTGATTATCTTTTTGGTAAATGCCATCCTATCGTGTATGAGGTAATATCTCAATGGTTTTGATTTGCATTTCCTCGATGATTAATGATGCTGAGTATCTTGACATATGCTTGTTGCTTGAATTTGTATCTTCTTTGGAGAAATGTCTATTCAGGTCTTTTATCCATTTTTTAATTGGGTTACTTATTTTTCTACTATTCTTCATAAATATTTGATATTAAATTTTCATCAACTATTTTTCCCTACTCCATAGGCTGTCATTGCATTTTGCTCATTGTTTCCTTTTCTGGGCAGAAGCTTTTGAGTTTAATGTAGTCACATTTTTTATATTTGCTTTTGTGGCCTGAGCTTTTGTTGGGATAGCTAAAAAATCATTGCTCAAGCCAATGTCAGGGAGCTATTACCCTACATTCTCTGTTAGAAGTTTTATAGTTTCCAGTCTTATATATAGTTCTTTTATATATTTTGAGTTGTTCTTTGTGTACAGTTTTGAGTTGATCTTTGGGTCTCTATTTTGAGTTGATCTTTGGGTCCAGTTTTATTATTTTGCATATGGAAATTTTCCCAGAACCATTTATTAAAGAGACTATCTTTCCCCATTGTGTCCTCTTCATGCCTTTGTCAAAAATTAGTTTGTCATGTATGTTTGGATCTATTTCTAGGTTATTCTATAGCACTGGTCTATGCATCTGTTTTTTATGCTAGCACCATACTGTTTTGATTACTATTGCTTTGTAACATAAGTTTAAATCAGAAAGTATTAATATAATGCTTTCAACTTTGTTTTCTTAGAATCATTTTGGCTGTTCAAGGCTTTTTATGGTTCCATATGAATTTTAGGATTGTTTCTTCTATTTCTGTGAAGAATGCCATTAGGTTTTTAATAGAGGTTGCATTGAATGTCTATATTGCTTTGGGCAGTATGGACATTTTTAAAACATTCTTTTGATCCATAAGCATATTTTATTTCAATTTATTTCATCAATGTTTTATAGTTTTCAATGTACACAGCTTTTACCTCCTTGATGAAATTTATTCCTATGTTTTATTCCTATGTTCCTTTTTTTTTTTATGCTATTGCAAATGGGATAGTTTTCTTGATTTCTTTTTCAGTGAGGTCATTATTTGTATGTAAACATGCTACTGATTTTATATATGACTTTACTAAATTCATTTATTCTAACAGTTTTTTTCATGGAATCTCTTGGGTGTTTTACATATGGGATTGTGTCATCTGCAAATATTTTTTATTTCTTGCTTTCCAATGCACTCACCTTTTTTTTTCTTATCTAAGATTTTCAGTACTATGCTAAATAGAAGTATTTATATTAAATAAATCTTCTATATTAAATAGAAGAAAGAATGGACATCCTTGTTTTGTACTGGATCTTAGTGGAAAAGCTTTCAATTTTTCCCCATTGATTATAATGTTAGCTGTGGGATGATCATAAATGTCCTTTATTATGCTGAGGAACTTTCTCCTTCACTACCTAAACTGTTGAGATGGTTTTATCAACAAATGATGTTAGAAATTTTTTAGGATCAATATAAAATGCATGTTTTTTCTTTTGATATTTTGCCATTATTAATGAGTTTCATCCCCAAACAAGGTTGGAAGGATTCTCCACCATCCAACAGCACCCTGGAAGAGATTTTATTTTGTTTTTACCTTTTCATTTTGTTTTTAAAATTTTTATTAATAATCTTTATTTCAGTATATGAAGGAGGTACAAGTGTTTTTGTTACATGGGCTAATTGTATAATGCTGAAGTCAGGGCTTTTAGTGTACCCATCACTGTAATAGTGGAAATTGTACCCTATAGGTAAGTTTTTATCCCTCAACCCTTACATGTCCTCTCCTCTTCTTCATTTCTAAGGTCCTTTACACCACTTTATAATCATGTATACCCATCGTGTAGCTCCCACTTATTAGGAAGAATATATGGTGTTTGTTTTTCCACTCCCGGGATACTTCACTTAGGATATTGTTCTTCAGTTCCATCCAAGTTGCTGCAAATGACACTATTTCATTTCATTTTATGGTTGAGTAGTACTCCATGGTATATATACACCACATTTTCTTTATCTACCTATCAATTGATGGGCACTTAAGTTGATTCCATATCTTTGCAATTGTGAATTGAGCTGCAATAAACATTCGGGCACAGGTATCCTTTTGATAAAATGACTTATTTTCTTCTGGGTAGATGCCCAGATTGAATGGTCAGTCTATTATACTTTTAGTTCTTTGAGGAATCTGCATATTATTTGTAATGGAGGTTGTACTAATTTACATTCCCACCATAAGTGTATAAGCATACCTTTTTCACCATATCTGTGCCACCATAACTGTGTGTTTATTTTTTAAAAATTTTTATTTATTCTTGGGGTACAAACTGTTTGGTTACATAAATTGTCTTTGAATTGCCCAAGTCAAAGTTGCAAGCCTGCCCACCCCCCAGAAAGTGCACAGTGCCCCCATTAGGTGTGTGTTTACCTCCGCCCTCCCATTTTCCTGATCCCTGATGAATATTACCTCTTAAGGATGTGGCTGTAGTATATGTTGGGTAAGGACCTTTGGCTTTGTTTGTGGGTACTTTAAGAGAGGGTTCTAAGTTCTGGATGGATACCTTGGTTATAGATACCTTAGTGTAGTGGATTTCTCAACTGCTAGTTATTTGTATTCTGTAGCAGCTGTGTACTATGTGTGTGGGCAAATGCCCTGCCTCTTGTCAACAAGAGGAGATGCAAGTCTTTGAAATATTTTCTCTAACCTCATAAAATATGTTTGGAAGTTTTCCCTCTAGCTCTTTTTTTGTTTTTTGTTTTTGTTGTTGTTGTTGTTGTTTTGAATAGTTTAAGAAGAATTGGACTCAATTATTCTTTGAATGTTTCATAGAATTGTGAATCCATTTCATCTTCCTGGGCTTTATTGTGGCTTTTTGGGGTAGGTTTTTAAATTACTTATTCATTCTCTGTGCTATTGGTCTCCTCAGTCTTTCTATTTCTTTTAATTCAATCCTGGTAGGTTGTATTTCTCTAGGTATTTATCAATTTTCTCTAGAGTATCCAATTTCTTAGCATATAATAGCTCATAACAGTCCTTTATGATCTTTATTATTGCTGTTTTTTTTTAGACTATTGAATAGTATGTCAATTTTTTAATTTAAAAATTAGTTTTATTGAATCTGTTTTTTTCATTTCTATTTGATTTATTTTTCTGATTTTGATTTCTAAATTTTGTAAATTTGGGGTTTAGTTTGCTCTTTTGCTAGTTCCTTGAGGCATAATGTTAAACTATTTATTTGAGATCTTTCTTTGTTTTTGATGTTGGTGTTTATTGCTATAAACTTTCCTCTCTATCCAAAATTGTTTTTGCTGCATCCCATAGGTTTGATATGTTGTCTTTGTATTGTTATTTGTCCCAAGATATTTTTAAATGCCCCTTTGGATTTCTTTCTTTCCTTTCTTCTTTTTCTTTCTTTCAAGATATAGGGTCTGGCCTTGTCACCCAGTGTGGAGTGCAGTGGCCTGATTGACCCTCACTGCAACCTTGAATTTTGAGCTCCAAGTGATCCTCCTACTTCAGCCTCCTGAGTAGTGTGAACTACAGGTGTGCACCACCATGCCCAGCTAATTAAAAAAAAAGAAATTTTAGAGAGATAGGATCTCATTGTGTTGCCCAGGCTTGTCTCAAACTTCTGGCCTAGAGTTATCCTCCCACCTTGGCCTCTCAAAGTGCTGGGATTACAGGAATGAGTCACCATGCCTGACGTACCTTTTGATTTCTTCTTTGACTCGCTGGTCAAAGAAGCATCTTGTTTAATTTCCACATATTTGAATTTCTCAAGATTTCTAATGTTATTGATTTCTATGCCATTGTGGCATGGAATGATAATAGATATTATTTCAGTCTTATTAACAAATTTTTCTTGTAGACTTGTGTACTAACATATAGTGTATTTTAAAGAATGTTCCATGTGCACTGTGGAAAAATGTGTATTCTGATTCTGTTGAATGAAAAGTTCTGTATATATGTATGTTAGGTCCATTTGGTCAAAAGTGGACTCAAGTGTAGTGTTCCCTCATTATTTTTCTGTCTTGTTTGTCTATCCATTTAGTAAACATTGCTACAGGATATTTTAATTGTCAAATATTATGATCTACAAGGTTTCAAAATTAGCATAGGTTTTACATAGGATGTTGGTGGCTTCAAAAACAACTTGAAAACCTTTCACTTTGGGGGGAATATTTTATTCAAATTATGATAACCTTTTTAACATAGTGTAACTTTAAATATTCATGGCATAATATAACAACAGTTTCATATCCCTCAAACTTGTGAGCTAGGGGTTTACTCTGCACAGTCACTTGGGAAGCTAAACTGATGGCACCGACCATGTCTTCTGTATTGTCATTGGTTGTAGCATCAGTTGGAAAAGATGTGGAAACACTTCAGTGCTTCTCAGGCTTGTTGCCTGACACTTCCATCCACACAAAAGTGGCCAAAATTTATTGCATTATTCCTCCTAATTGTAGAGGTCTGAAAGGGGCAAAACATTTAGTGATCACTAATCAATCTGCCACAGCTAACAATGCTCTTTCTTTTTATAAACAAAGCTTTCATGGCATTTAACATATTTAGGACACCTGTAAGTAATGATAGATTAACCAAAAATTGTAAGATGGGGCATAAGGTTTGACACAGAATTAAGTATTTAGTATAAAGGAAATTTGAATAATTAGTAATATATCTGATATGTAAGAGTGAGAGAAGAATTTCAGATAGTTATGGCAGGCAATTAAGGGAATGTTTGGCATTCTCCATACAAATGGTCGCTATATAGCCCAGGAATATGTCATGTGGTAGACAAACATAAAACAGTGCAGTCACTACCATGGACAGATGATAGAGGTAAATATGTCAGTGAAAGCCACTGAATAGGTGACACAATTAACATTTCAAATATTGAGTATATGTACCCCTTACTGTCCTAGGCACTTTATAATCATGTATAGAATAAATATATGACTATCTTATGGTGATTAAACATAAAAGTTAGGAAATAAATTATAGTAAGCAAACAAAATAGCAACAGCCAAGATTTTTGTTGAGGATGTATTCTGTATTCCTAAACAATTATTCTTACATAAAAGCATTCCATGGTCATAAAACTTTGGTAAACACTGAACAGAAATTTTTCCTTTTATAGATTTATAGCACATTAAAGGCTCTGGGAAAACTTCTCAGAATAAATCACTTTAATGTTATTTACTGAATTCACCAAACTTTTTCTCACAGGCCTAGAAAGGCAAAAAGAAAGCAAAAAACCAACCTATAGCAAATCATCCATCCTGAAGTACTCTTGAAAGTGACAGTCATCCTTGGGCTTGTTTTCCTACATGTCTAACTGGGTATGCCAAGAAAGGAAGGCCCTAACTGTTCCCTACCTGGGCCTTTTCTTAGGTATGTGTTTGTAGTAGACTGGTACAATATTCGTGTTATAGGAAACTTTCCGATTAACCAAGTCATTCGAGTAATTATCTATTATATCATAATCTACAAAGTTTAAGCAACTTCAGTTCTAGGGATCAACGAGCTGTGGGCTATGTGCCAATTCCAGCCCATCTTGTATGTTTGTAAACACAGCCACAGCCATTTGTTTTTTATTGTCTGGGGCTGCTGTTGTGCTACAGTGACAGAGCTGTGTAATTCCTGTAGAGCCCATATGGTCTACAAAGCCTAAAATATTTTAATCTGTTTGTTCCTTTATAGAAATTTTGTTGATTTCTGTTTTAGTAGCTTAAGCACATTTTCATCAATAAATAACTTATTCAGCATATATAGAAAACTGAATCAAATGTAGTCTTAATGTTTACTATTGATATACATTGAACATTGAGAGTTTTTGTTTGTAAATATTTCTACAATTTGGCAATGAATTAAAATAGCTGACTATAGAAGTTGATCCCATTTAACATTTTCAATGATTACACCCTCAAGTCAATTTGCCCACCTCATAGTTACCTTTAGAGACCTTCCCTTTTCCTAGGGATCCCAAGATTTTTTCTTACATTTCCCAAATGTAACTTGCCAGCTCTTCATGGCTTTGTGTTCACATAGACCTTATGCTCATATATATGTCATTCTCAACCAATCCAAGTCTTTGTCAACCAAACTATTTTAGACAACTACCAGATGATTGCTAAAACATACTTATTTGCCTTCTGGGCCTTATACTACATATGATATTTATAATGTGTTAATAAACTTGTTTTTAATCCCAATATAAAAATCATAGTGTTGTATAGGAAGTTACCTTGATGCAATGGTATCCTCCAAGTATACCAGGCATCCCAGAGGTCTTGGAACAGAAAATCTCAGAGAACTACTTAAGATGTTCAGATAGCATAATTTATTAATCAACTTCAAACACATAGTGAGAAGCTAGGGAAAAGAGAAGGAGCAGGTTTACAAACTTAGGACAGGGTAAATAGCAGGGTGAAAGTACCACTATAACTAAATCCTAAAGTACATAATCTTCAAATATACTGCTTCTCTCTCTGTTCCATCAGCTTTCTCGTTTAATAGTGAGGTTATTCAGACCAGATTTGGACTATGAGCGATGGAAGGTGCCTGGTGTCAAAATTCACCCTTGCTCTGTTGGAGAGACACAGGGGCAAGCTAATCTGGCCACAACTGTGGAGAACCTGTGACTTGACGAACAGCCATGTTTGTTTCCTGCATGTTGTCAGAAGGTGTACGGGTGGGTTACCTAGGTGGCCCATGTAAGTGTAGTGTATTACACACATTTAGTCACTCATGTATACTTGATAATTCTATCCCTTCCTAATTTCAGCAAGTGCTCCACTTCATATCTAACATGTTGTACTAGCTCTTTCATTCCACACTTAGTGTCATCTGTCCTCATTGTTTCCTTTATTAGCAGGGCTGATTGTTCTTAAATAATAAGGAAAAGATAGATAATACAGCAAAGTAACACATTCCAGCATGAGGTTACCTGCAAGGGAAATTTCGGGATCCAAATGACCCTACTTGTTACTCCACTGATGCCCCTGTGCTGACTCATACTTCACCTAAACAAACTGAGTGTCTGCTTTTGGCAGGACTAACGTGGGAAGGCCCAAGGAATGGATAAAGTGAAACTCCTAAATTAGTAGCCAGCATACATATAGTTTCACAAAGTTGTAGGATTGTTGTTTGTAAATGATTATTCAGATATCTATGAGGAAATATGCAACATTAGCATATGTTATTTCAAACAGACTCCAGAAAAGAGAATGTTGGCATAGTCTGGCTCCCTAGTATATATCCGAAGACAAAGATATTTAAGCCTTTCATGTAATGTGAATTTCTATTCTGATTCCATAGAAGTGTCGAATAATTGAACTTTTAAATTATTAGGAAGTGGACTATGTGAAACTACTCACTACTTCTAGCCCTTCTCTGTTGTGTAGACCCATCTTTCTACTAACGCTGTAGTCCTCAACTGTGTGGACTGAAGATGGGATTAGGGCTGAGCAGTAGCTGTCAGTCTGGCACTTTGAACCCATATAGTTTCAAGGTCAACTCTTTCTCCACAGTAGCCTCATTCACTCATCTGATTGTGTAGGCATTCTCCATCATGCACAAATTCTTCGTATTCTTCTTCTCTTTTTGCCCAGAGTAAAACTCTGTATCTGTTATTATATTCACCATAATTATATACTATGTAACACTACTGGATCCCAAAGAGTTCTTTTGTTCAGATGATTAATTTCCAACTCAGTTAAATTTTATCAGATATCTCTAATTTTAGTATCTCTTACCTGTCCCTCACGTATTCCCTACTTTCTATGCAGTAAATGTGAATACGTGTCATGAATATTGTAGATCAAATAACAGATTTCTAGCAAATCCAGGGTATATAAAGTTAGTACCGCTTAATATTCTACTCTGCCATATAGATTAGCTTTATTGTGTGAAAATATCATTGCTCTTTACAAGCTCATCTCAGTGTGCTGGTATAGCTTTGCTCTCTTATTTCCTCCTGTGAATAAATTAAACCAGCAACAGGTTTATACCAGCAACAGGTCAAATAAAATTCTTATAGCTGCCAGTCAAACTTCAATATGACTTAAATTGGGACATTTCAGTTAAGATCCTATTAAACTATAGATTCTGATTCAATAGGTCTGAGCTAGGACCTGAGATTTAACAAGTTCCCAGATGATGCTGAGGGTGTTGTTTCCAGGTTTTAGCTAACTATAGAAAAAAGATTAAAAAACATTTACATTTGTCCTAGGTATGTCACAATCCCTTTCATGAATATGTATTAATGGAATGGAACATGTTTGCAATGTGTAGACATAAGCTACAAGGATCTGAGAATAGTTGGGTAAAGAAAACAGGATTGATATGTAAATAACTCATGAATAGATAATAACAAGTGATAGGAAAGTATAGTAGTGATATCAAACATGGAAGTTCAATGTATTAAAAAATAAAAAGCACAATCATTTTCCTGACAGAAGTATTTATTTTCACAAATATTTAAAAAATACAGCTACCTTTGAGCTACAGAAAGAAAGAGCAGAGTGTTCCTATATTTGGTACAAATATAAAACATAATTCATTTTTAGTTCATTAGCTCAGCTCTGTGAAAATAATTCAGGAAAATAAGTCATAAGTAATGGTGTTGGTATATACAGAAAACCATAATGGACAATGTTGCTTGAGTTCAAACTCCACTTAGAATGGTGGCTAGGCCAAAGAGGCAGATGTAGTAAAAAACCACAGAGTCACCAATAAATTGGACTCAGAAAAACTGAACTGCCAGTGGAAACACACCTAAAACTACTACAACCAGAAAGGTAATGATAATGCAGCTTAGGCCTTGATAACAGGTTAAAAGATTGATGGATTATTGCTCATGTACAAGTCTGAATACAAACATTCAGCATTTTGCCAGAGTGAATTTCCAGAGATTATATGTGCATAGCTATATTTTCCTAAACTGATATTCCCTTTACCCCTTTGTCAGAAATGAAAGCTACAGAGCTTATTCTATTTCTGTATGTCATTGTAAAGAACAATATGCATTAACCTATTTATAGATGCTGTCAATTCTTTGTTAACCCACTTGCAGATACTGTGGATTTTCAAACTTAAGTTATAAATTACAGCTATAAGTTTTGTGGTTAATAACCACAATTTGGAATGAAAATATGCCTCTCTATCAGATAGTACAATTTTTCTATGGCTAAAGCACACAAATTCATCCACAAATATTTTCAGTGTTCAACCATTTACCACCATATGCTTTCACCAGTTTAAAACAATGCCCCACTCCACCACAACAAATATGTGTATGCACACACATTCAAACTCCAATTTTTTCATATAAAAATCTCCCATTCTTTAAAGAATTATTTTTCTACTGGGTATTAATATAATCTTCATATCTTTGTGTATGAATAGTCTTTCCCATTGTATACATTTTATAGAATTTGAGAAAGGAAGTTTTGAAGAATAATTAAAATGGTAATATACATGTATTTAGTTACACAATACTAAAGACAAATACAGGTCAAACTCTTTTCTGATAGCTAAATGCCATGAGATCATTCCTGCATGAAGATGTCAAGATCTCAGTTATAACAAGTTGTGACTACATGATTACAGTCATGATATACAGGAGGTCAATATGTATTTTCTCATCCATTTTGTTTTCATTTCTTTCAAAGTATTGTGGGGGTACAAATGTTTTTGGTTACTAGGATTGCTTTTGTAACACTTGAGTCAGAGTTATAAGTGGGCCTGTTACCCAGATAATGTTCATTGTACCTGGTAGATAGATTTTTACCCATCTCCTTCTCCACCCTCCCCTGATTGATGTCTATTGGATTATATTTCCTTCTGTGCCCATGTGTGCTCTTCAGTTAGTTCAAATTCAATAGTGAGTACATGTTGTGTTTGTTTTTTCATTCTTTAGATACTTAGGATAATGGTCTCTAGTTCCATTCATATTGTTGCAAAAGACATTAAGCCATTCTTATTCTTGGCTGAGTAGTATTCCATTATATATATATATATATATATATATATATATATATATATATATATATAGAGAGAGAGAGAGAGAGAGAGAGAGAGAGAGAACATTTTGTTAATACAGTCATGAATTGATGGGCACTTTGTTTTATTCCACATTTTTGCAATTGTGAATCATGCTGCAGTAAACATCTATTTAAGAGTTTCAACTTTATATAGCTCAGCCTTCCTTATCTCAAGAATTAAAGAACATTCCTTAATATTTGTCTTAGATGGATGTGTCTACAAATGCCCTAATGCAAAGAGAATGGACTTTCAAATGTCTGGAGTCTTATTTATTTATTTATTTATGCACATTTTGGAGGTACAAATGTTTAAGTTATATATATTGCCTTTGCCCCACCCAAGTCAGAGCTTCAAGTGTGTCCATCCTCCAAATTGTAGTATATATCCATACCCATTAGGTGTGTATATATCCGTACCCATTAGGTGTATATATATCCATCCCCTCCTCCCCCCTCCCATCTGCCCAACACTGTACATTATTACTATATGTGCACTTAAGTGTTGATCTGTTAATACCAATTTGATGGTGAATACATGTGGTGCTTCATGTTCCATTCTTGTGATACTTCAATTAGTAGAATGGATTCCAGCTCTATCCACGATAATACAAGAGGTGCTGTGTCACGATTATTTTCTGTGACTGAGTAGAACTCCATGGTATACATATACATATACCACATTTTCTTAATCTACTAATGTATTGATGGGCACTTGGCTTGTTTCCACCTCTTTGCTATTTTGACTTGTGATGCTATAAACATTCAAGTGCAGATATGTTTTTTATAGGGTGTCTTTTGCTCTTTTGGGTAGATGCTGAGTAATGGGATTGCTGGATCAAATGGTAGTTATACTTGTAGCTCTTTGAGGTGTCTCCATATTGCTTTCCACAGAGGTTGAACTAGTTTGCAGTCCCACCAGCAGTGTAAGAGTGTTCCTATCTCTCTGCAACCATGCCAACATTTACTGTTTTGGGACTTTTTGATCAAGGCCATTCTCCCTGTAGATAAGTGCTATCTCATTGTGGTTTTGATTTGCATTTCCCTGATGATTAGAGATGTTGAGTAATTATTCATATGTTTCTCGGCCATTCTTCTGTCTTCTTTTGAAAAGTTTCTGTTCATTTCCTCTGCTTTTTGATAGGGTTGATTTTTTTTCTTGCTGGTTTTCCTGAGTTCTATATAGATTCTAGTTATTGGCCCTTTATGAATGTGTAACATGCAAACATTTTTTCCCATTCTGTAGGTTGTCTGTTGGCTATTGTGATAGTTTCCTTGGCTGTGCAGAAAGTTTTTAATTTGATCAGGTCCCATTCATTTATTTTTATTGTTATGATTGCCTTTGAGGTCTTCTTCATAAATTCTTTGCCTAGGCCAATGTCTACAAGAGGTTTTCCAACATTTTCTTCTGGAATTCTTATAGTTTCATGCCTTAGGTTTAAATCTGTTATCCACTGGGAGTTGATTTTTGTGAGAGGTGAAAGGTGCAATCTTAACCAAAAAGAACAAATTGAGAAGCATCAATTTACCAGACTTCAAGCTATACTACAAGGCTATAGTAACTAAAATAGCATGTTACTCGCACAAGAACAGAGCTATAGACCAACGGAAGAGAACTGAGAACCCAGATATAAAATCATCCTCATGTAGTCATCTAATCTTTGAGAAAGCAGACAAAAACATACACTGGGGAAAAGAATGCTCATTCAGTAGGTGGTGCTGGGAAAATTGGTTAGCCACATATAGAAGACTGGAGTCTTAACCACTTCAGTATGGCGCTCACCGGCCGCGAAATCTTGCCCACAGCTGGCACTCATAGTCTGCACAATAGTTTGTGCTGTGCATTGATGACAAATCCATTTTGCTCTTGTGTGATGAGGGAAGCTTTAAAGCACTGAAACCTTGTTCTACTTTACAGGAAGCTTTACTTGTAATGTACATCAGAATAGGTAACATATACATGTTTTTATTACATTAGTTTTAAATGTTCACAATTTTGAGAAATGAAAAATTAGACAAGTCATTTCATGGCTGTCGGCTAAAGTTGCTGTGTACATTCATCTGTGGCTGTCGAGTATAGTCAACTCTCGTACCGAAGTGGTTAATCTTAAATCCCAATATCTTAGAGGGATATTTTTGTCTCCCATTTGAAAGGAAAGGCATTAATCAGTATGCTTCAAGTATCTTCAGAGATTCAAAGGATCCCTACAACCAGGCAGTATCTTGGTTTATGATTTTCAATGGAATTTTCAAGTTACCCTGGTAGGTACCAGGAAGAGGCCAAGTTATTTTTTGTATGCAAACAGGCAAGTTACTACTACTTTGTACTGCATTCTTCTGTAACACACAAGACAAAATGTTTCTTTTTCTATTCCTGAGACTTAGGAGAACTAGTGCTCTCTACAATGAGTAAACCCTATAAGAGAAAGCAGGATTACCCATTAGTGTGTCCCCTTCAGTCTTGAACCCATGTTTTGCTGCTATAAAGGATGAAACCTAAATTGTTTTGCTTTTCCTCCAATCGTATTAAAAAATTAGCCTAGAATAATGTGGTCAAATTGAATTTGGAAATAGTGGATTTTAAAGAAATAAGAATTCAGTGAAATACTTCATAAAATTAGGGTATTTTGTGGCAGAGTAGGAACTAAGATAAAACACAGGAATTTAAGCAAGAATATCTTTCAGAGCAGGGATTACCCAACCTATGGTGACTTGTACAATTATTTCATTATATATTACAATGTAATGAAACAAAGTACACAATAAATGTAATGTGATTGAATCTGTAAACCATTGATGGAAAAATTATCTTCCATGAAAACTGCCCCTGGTGCCAAAAAGGTAGAGGATTGATGTTTTAAAGGTTGAAACCAGTTTTTCTGAGGTGACTATGAGAGCAAACAACAATTACTCTTCGTAATGTTTCACACGATAATTCCTTTATTATCATTTACATCTCTTAATGCTAGAATAGCATTCTGAGGTTGCCAAGCATAAATTGAAACTGAGTAGAAACACCAAAGTCTACTCAGATTTCCGGAAGAGCCGCAGAATGTGGAAAATGACAGTCTTTAAAAGATAAAGTGTGCTACAAAAGATGTCCATTTGCATGATCTATGGTAAAATATAAGCCCATATTTTTATAAAGTAAGAAAATGGTTATGCCTGCTGTAGAAAGTATTCCATAGGGAAAGAAACTTAAGATAATGGTTATGAGCCGATCATTTTTAAATGTCCTTCAAAATATTTGGTGCTCATACAGTGCTGGGGACTGTCTGTTGCAATGGAACAGGGGACTACTAGGGTGATGATGCCATCCCCTTGCTGAGGAAGACAGGTGTGCGGAGCTTAGGATTTGTTTAGAACATCTCCTCTGCTGGATTTGCCATCAGGGAACGACAACAAAAAAAGTGGTTCATGCTGGAGCGAGTCTGCAGAAACTGAAATCAATTCAATTGTTGAAAAGATGCATTTTAAAAGTTTCTGGGTTTTATTCAAAGTATAGATTTTAATAACCTCTTGATAATCCTTTGGAAATGTGTTGCTTAGTACAAAAACAAAAAAATAGTGCCACCATTTCTTTAAGCGATAAGGTGTGGTTTATAAATTGAAGCACATTAAATCTTCATTTTGTGGGTTGGTATCACCAGAGGTTCTGACAGAGCTGGTGCATAGGCATAAAGACTCATTTGCTCCCTGTAAAGTAGAAGACATGTTATTACTTATCAGAAAGCTGTGGAATAATACAATAGATGATATTGAAATCATATTAAGATATCATACTTTTTATTATTTAGCCTAGTTTCTCAAGCTGCAGAGAGAAGTTCTCTAATAGACTTCACCCATAAGGTGATGCATATTCCCATTCAAAAAGCAGACATAGATCTGCTCTGGACCAGCACTTCCCCATCCTGTAGACCACCTTCATTTTAAAGGTATACATTCCATTTTCAAAAAGACCATGGGCTTAGTTTCCCATGAGATAGAGATAATGCATGTAAAATGTTTAGCATGATCCTGGCACGTAGCAGCAGCTCCTGAATTTCTACACGAAACAGCTTAAGGTCACTAGTCTGGAAGTATAGAAAAGAGCTGTTGTGAACTTGTGATTGTTGTAGCAAGTATAGTGCTTTTATTTACATTGTGTATTTTGTTTCAGGAGTCTGGAAAAGCAGCACTGGAGAAAGTGAAAAAGTCTCCCCCACCAATGCCATCCATGATATCTAAAGAAAAGCCTTCGAAGGTCAGTTATTCATTCCTGTTTATGTACAGGGGAGCAAGGGCACTAATAACCAAAGCACAGAGACCTGAACCCCTTTTATGAAAATCTTGTCTATGTTTTACTGTGTAAAGTAAAATTACCATTTTCCCCTTTTCTTGTACTGTTTACATTCAAATTTTGGGTAAAGTCTTTCAGGTCTTCACATTAAACATCTAAGGTACACATCCTGCATTTGAAGAACGTATGACCAGCAGGTCTGCATGCAACAACCCTGTTTTCATTTCACTTCAATATTCTCTTAAATGGCTTACTTTTGTTTTAGGTCTCATTAATTGCTATCTTTATCCATTCTAATTATGCAACATTTCTTAGTGGTTTATTATCTGATTTTGAAATAATAGCTATATAATTAGGAAATGAACAAATTAACGTTTGACAAAAGTAATTTGTGGTAACAATTATATCCTTTATTTCCATTCTTTCCCAGAATTAAAGATGTAATTTAGTGATCTGCTTGATAGTCATAGGTCTTATTTACTCTTTCATAAAAACAAGTCATATATAAGCTACTGCATTACTTGAGCAATATATATTTTATATTTATATATTTTTTTGTGTGTTCACTTACCTATTTCACTTTTTTTGATCTGCATGCACAATATGAAATCATAAAAGCAACAAACATCACCACACCAACACTGAGTAAGATCATTTCTACAAGGCCAAGGAGGTTTATTTTTCCAGTCACTTGCTTCCTGAACATTTCCGCCTTCTCATCACCAATGGTTCCAGTCTGTAAGTAGATTAACACTTACTCTTATGGACAATTCAATGAAATTCCTCATGTATGTCAAAGGCGGCAATAAATGCCACATGTACTATTTACAGAGTAAAAGATAATTTAAAAGTGATATATAGCAAATACATCAATATACATTAAAAGTGATGTTAAATACTCATCATTGGACAGGATGCATTTGGTTCTGAACTACTGCCCAATTATCCAAACCATGTTTCCCAATGACAGAGGGAAATTCACTGTTGTTAATCAATGCAGTGGTTTACACTAAAAATATCTTTTCAGGAAATGGGATAGACTTCCTATGCCTACTCTAACCTAACCATTATATGCATAGTTGGCTTTTATTAGTGCTATAATATTGAGTGTTAATTTACTTGCAGTTGCATGCACCTCTTCCCTGAGACAAGCATTATGACAAGAAAAAGGTTTTTTTAAGGTAATCCTAAATGATAGGAAGTGGCTTTAAAAAAGAAAACCAAGGTCATATTTCTGTATGATTAGTTTCTCTCAAATAGGTATAATCAATAATGTGTAAACTTATGGGCAATGGAAATACACACATAACTTCAAATACTATACAAAGAAGTTTGTTTTAATGACTAGATTAAAATACTAACCTCATTAAGCCACAGAATAGGCACAAGATAGTTCCTCTTAAGACTCTTCAGTGCTCTGCAATAGACATTGAAAGTTGTGAAAATATAAATAAATTTTCACAATTGCCTTTTTCCCTGTTATGAATCATTTAAATTTTAGTCTGTTTCTCAACATTTCTTTTACTTATACAGATTTCTAAATGTACTTTTTTCTGAGTACAAAAATTTACTGTAAATGCTCACATAAAACTCATTTAAATATGTGCAAATATTGTTTCAATAAAAAGTTATCATAAGCAATAAATAATGATTGTTAGTGATCTTAAGCTACAGAAAAGTTGAAATATGATATAGTATTTCCTTGTTAGAACCTAAGTCTGAGTCATATAAAGATAACCTTATTCAAGAGACTCACTCAATTTTTCTTGCTGGCTTCACCAACATGTTGACCTGCAGCCGTTTGGCAAATCGTAAAGTGAATCCAGTTATCTAAAAAGAGAACTAAAATAACTACCAATTTCTTTTTAAAACGTGATTTTCCTGAAATAGTTTTAGAGATCAGGTAGTTAATTCCTGAACTACATATGATCAAATATATATTCAGTCAGAATCCATATATTATTAGTTATACTTGTAGCTATCATTTAAACTTCAAAAGTTAAATGCAATTCTAGAATGTTTCAAAGAATAAAACTACTGTGCTATAACAGAGTATAACAGATCATGCCCTAAATCCCTATAAAATCTTTTAATCCCATATATGATGATTCCTCATATAAGCAATATCTGTAGTTTAACATGGAATAGTAACATATAAAATTAAAGACAATTAGGGTCATTTTCACTGACACAAAATATGGTTGACAAGTATAAGTAACAAGATTTTTTTCTTTCAGTATCAACCAAAGCAATAATATATTTGCTTACAGGTTCAACATCCAAGTACGTTCTATGTTCTTCTTCATTTGGATTTAAGCCTTCAATAGGTTCTGAAGCATCAGGACTTGCATGTAGAAAATGGGGAAGTGAAATGTACACAGGTCTTCCTGAAGACAAGAGTCAACTGGGGATAAATAACTTTGCTCATTTCACAAATCACTTAGAAAACATTTCCTTGAAAATAAAGATTTTTACATAAAAATACATATATAGCTGGTCTTGGATACTGGGGATAAGGATGGGATAGAAGTGTAACATCAGGTCACTATTTTACAAAAATAGTTGATATCTGTTCTACATTCCTTATATGTCAATTTTCAATATCTAAAGTTTAGCTGCTGAACAAAACGTTGCAACTAAATATGTTTCAGCAGCAATATGTCTATGGACTAAGAATTTTCATCAACTCCCCATTCAACATGATGAATATGAGCAACCTAAGACAGACTCCAAATTGTGTGTCAAAGTCAATTCTTGCAGAGACATACGGAAAAGGTTAGAGCAATAGCAAATGGATCACTTGGGATGCTCAAAGTATTCTAGAAATTATTTTCCCCTAAATCTAAAAACAGCACAGGGAAATACTGGTGTGTTTTTACCTAATGATGACTAAATTATGCAACACTAAAACAATACAAAATTCACACATTTTCTGTCAGGACCCTTATCTTTTTCCCTGATTGCTTTCTTCTTTAAATTTTGCATTCTGGGTAAAGTTTCCATTTTCAGAAATATTGCAAATTATGTCATGGACTGTGCTACTGTGACTATTTACTCACCTTCTTTGCATTTGCTGATGTCTAGCACACCATAGGATGTACAGTTTTTTGAGATAACTTTTTCTGTGCAGAAACAATGGTTATCTGGGTTTTGAACTGGAGATGCAAAGGCCTTGGATGGAAGAACAAATCTATACACAGGGATTCCTTTCAGATTAATGTCAGATTCAAATATAGCATAGATTGACCTACACACAAATAAAAAAAAAAAGCTGTATTCCAGGATTCTGAACTATTAATACATTCTGGAGGTTCATATTTTTCTATATTCTTGCTTTAACTTAGCATTTTAGGTCTTAATTCTCAGGAAAAATGTTCCTATGAAATTTAAACACATATCAGAACTCATACCTGAGTAGGAACTAATATTACCTTTGTTCTCAAAACCATCTAAGCTTATGAACTACCACAGAGTATTTACACCAAAGTCATTTCTCATAGTGAATTTCTGCTACAGATTAAATATGTATGACATTCCTCAAATCCTTTGTGCCCAGTTTAAATGAAATAAAGTTTGTCTTTAATGATTTAATCTTGGAGAGGAAATCCATTTGCCTGTTGGGTATGTGCATGCTTGATATATACCTTGTTCACCTCCATCATTTACCGAGTGTCTGCCGTAACCTAGGCAATGTGCTAGGGCTCAATATACATTTCTTCTAATCCCCAGATACCACTATATGAAGAAATACTGCTCTTCAATTTCTCAGATAAGGAAAAAGATTTAGAGAGGTTAAATGCTTGTCCACAATTATAGTTTTTAGGGATACAGCAAGAGCTCAGGTAGAGTGGCAATACATCTGTGGTAATTAGCACCTGGAAGAAAGAGGTATGATTCACCTACATACCTTAGTGTCTTTGTCTTACCTGCAAATGTCAGAGGAAAAGAATTGCAATACCCGGGTCTTCTCGACAAAAGGTGGAAATGAGGCTGCATCTGTTTAAAAGCAAGTCAGTAGCAAGCGATTAGATGTGTTCTAGAAAAATCTAGAAATCTCTATTCCAGTGGGGGCAGTAGAAATATAATGCAAACTGCCTAGATAAATAGCAGCCACACTTTTAAAAGAGCTACATTGAACCTAATATATCCAAAACATACGTTTAACACATAGTTTGTATTTTATACTTATAGCACATTTCAAATCATACTAGCCACATGTCAAGTGCCGTGCAGCTGCCATATTCAGCATCTGCACACTATACACAGCACTAGTAAGTATAAAATAAACTTTAATTAATAAAACTGATTTTGTTTCTTGAAATGCTCCACCCCATAAGTAGAGTGATATCATTCTTACTGCAAAGTTCATTTAAGGCCGGGCGCGGTGGCTCACGCCTGTAATCCTAGCTCTTGGGAGGCCGAGGCGGGCGGATTGCTCAAGGTCAGGAGTTCAAAACCAGCCTGAGCAAGAGCGAGACCCCATCTCTACTATAAATAGAAAGAAATTAATTGGCCAACTGATATATATATATAAAAAAAATTAGCCGGGCATGGTGGCGCATGCCTGTAGTCCCAGCTACTCGGGAGGCTGAGGCAGAAGGATCGCTCGAGCCCAGGAGTTTGAGGTTGCTGTGAGCTAGGCTGACGCCACGGCACTCACTCTAGCCTGGACAACAAAGCGAGACTCTGTCTCAAAAAAAAAAAAAAGTTCATTTAAAACTCCTGCCATATCCACATTGTTCTTATTTTTAATAGTTATTCATTTATCTGCCCTAAGGGGTGATTAATATTTTTAAAATCCAGCTTAAATTCCTCATATCATTGTCTTCCTGTTACCTTAACAATTAAGAAAAATATATTGAAAAACTTTTTAAAAATCATCTGAAATATCATTGAAGAGTATGACATATTTCTACCCATTAATTATCATGGGCGATGACCACAGGATAGCTGATGTTAGCAGGGCTTTCTCCCCCCAAAAGAAACATTCTAACTGTATATCAATACTTTCATTTTATGTCTTTTCAAACTCATCACTTCTAACTCATGATGAAAACACATTGGACCCTTGCATTACTCTTTTCCCTGGTGCTGTGACCAAGACTCTCCCACAGGAAACATCCCCTTCCTGTCCAACCTCCTTTGCTCCTAGTCTGTTTTACTTCTATTTTCCCCTTAGGTATTTTTACCTTCATGCCCAATGCACATGTATTTATATTATTGTCATTAAGCCTCTTATTAAACCTATCTACTTAGCTTTGGGAAAAATTATTTAATGTTTTTTCCCCCTAAGCCATCCTTTACTATTTAGGGGCAGCACAGTATATTTCTGTCTGTATCTAAGGACTAAGTGTTTTATGCTTATGCAACTACTAGAGTTAGTAATACTGAAGACTTGACTATTTCCAGCAATGCTTTACTTAGGAAGGAATTTCTTCATCTACCCTTCGGTAGCTCAAATCCCTAAGAAGCAAATCCAGCAGTGCTTTTGCTGTTTTTTTCTATAAGGCAGTGATAGAATTAAATAAGCATGCAAATGTCACTCATGCCTTTGAAAAAGCAAACATTCCCTATGCTTCCTTTTTATTTAATTTTCTTCATCTTTATTTTATCCTTATATGTTATTCTCTCCCCAACCTTGTAAAGTTCATGCTACTGTTTTTGATTGGTGCAAAGCACACTTTTAATTGTAATTCCCTCATGGTATTTGATTTCCATTGCTTTTAAAATTTTAATTCTACATCATAGGCATATGTGTATGTTATTTTTCTTCAAGGAGAATAATGAGCCAGATCTAATCATACCCTAAATCTAAGTTCACAGTTCTTTTTCCTCTGATTCTAATTCAGAATGCTCATTTTTTATAGATTTTATGTGGTTTATAAACATCTAGTCTTTTTTGATTCCGTCTCATTCTGCCCATATTATCCAAAATAGATGGTTCTGTCTTATAATTTCACTGATTCTACCTTGTCTTTAAACCTCACTTAGAAACATTGTAACCGGCTCTATGAACAAATTTCAATGATCCTGTATTTTTTTTATAATCCCCTTCCTCTCATGTTTTAGATTCTCTGTTCTGTAGGGCTTGATAACCAGAACTCTGTAATGATAACTATTTTAACCTTTTTGAGTTGTTTGTCCCAAATTAAAGAATTTCTGCAAGACAAGAGAGTTGAGATTGTGAAGTCTCCTGCATGGACTTTCTGATGCCAAGACTCACCACCCTTCACTAACCTGTCCCAAAAGCATGAAACACCCTCATTATAAAACTTGTACTCTCTCCCACTCAGGAGATGGATTTGAGGCTTCTTCTCCCTCACTTTCTCTCCTGATATTTTTTGCATTACAAATTCCTTTCTTCCTCAGCAATAATTACTGGCTCAGTTATTGGCTTTCTATGCAGCCAGTGACCAGACGTAGGCCAGACCCTTTTTGCATTGGTATCAGTGTGTTTTCTCTTTTGTAATTATCTTGATTTTTTATTCTTTCAATTCTAAGTTGTTGAATAGTAACTACTTTGAGTTTTGGGTTTTTTTTTTTTAACCATTACTTCTGTTGCCAGGATGGCAGTTCATTAAGTAAAGACTATAAAGCAAACACTTCCCTAGTAATGCAGTAGGAGCTACTTTTTTATGGTTAATCTTCAGAAATCCCATCACATTAAATAGACTTTGAATTATGTTGTGGAGCTATACACACAGGTAAACATATACCCTCAACTTTCAGAACACGATAGGTATGACAGTGAATTTGAGAGAAGATGAGATAGGTTCATTGTGACTATCACCATAAAACAAATGTCCTTACCTGTACCATTAATCATGTCACAATAACTTGGCCAAAAGGAGAGATTCCTTAGGGAAAAAGAGAAAAAATTCTCATTTCAAGAGCACCCTTCTCACATTACTTTATATATTGTGATTCAATATTTCTACTAAGATCAGATGTGGCAAGTGCTAAGTTTAAGAAATGTTCTAATTCACTCAGTTCATGCTTTGTTTGAACCTTTCCTCTTATCACAATAAATTAAGTGCCTGATACCATTAGGTGGCTAGGTCATAAAATAAAAACTGCTAAATGTTAAGATAATTAGAAACAACTTGGGATAAAAATAAAGTTCAAAAACATTTATAAGAAACTTAGATCTGTACTTAGAGTTTTCTCCCCCAATGGGAGACACGAATCAGTAGTATGAGACTAGAAGAAAAGTGTTAAGTGGGTTAATGTAAGCTCAGTATAAGGTAGAACAAGGAAGTGGGAAGGAAGGAAGAAAGCAGAAATTTGGATCAATTCAGATTATCAAAATGTTTTCAATCAACCAGTGTATATATTCTCCCTTTAAATTCTTGCATGTGCTGGCATTACAGTAGGATAGATTTTATTAGTTATGCTCTGGTATATAAATAAGCTGTATCTATCTAGAAGTGAAAAAAAATAGTAAATATCTCCCTGAATCTCCAGCCACTTTTTATGATGGGAAACAATTTTTTTCCACTACCACTATTATCCAGTGCAATGTCAACACAAGCTGTTCCTTATGTTTTAAACAGAATAAGCTGTTAATCATGCTAAGTCTTGCCATGATGACTGAAATCTACCTTATCGTAATTTCATAGCGATGTAAAATTCTTACTCTAATTAAAAGTGCTTACTAACTCCCCTTAAGACCTCTATAGTATTGAAATGTAGTGAAATGCTCAATATAAAAAGTTGATGTGATTTCCTTTGAAATAAACACTTAGAACTGTGTTTTTCTCCACTTGACTTTTCTATAAAAATAAGTAACTATAGACTCTTTAGAACAAAAAGTACTCCACTAGTTAATATTTAACTCTTACATGCAATTATTAAAGACTGGAGAAAAAAAGACTCAGCTTGAGACAGTGGTTACTTATATTAATAAAAACATTTCATCTCTTTCAGTTTTGATTATCCTTTTTCAGGAAGTAATGGTTCTAAAGGACAATTATTAACTTTAAAGAAAAGGATTTCTCCCCTGATACTAGGGTCCTTCCTATTTTACACATATGATAGATTATTAATACTTCAGATCAAGAGGCAGAACTAGAAAGGAAAGGAAATAATGGCTTTGTGAAGCTCTCTTGTTCTTTCACCAATTTAAAGGTGGCATATTCTTTATTTACACATTTCATATGTAAATTTTAGAATTTTACTTGAAATCCTAATTCCATTTTTGCATTAATATAAAAGCAGAATTATCAATATAGAAAATTATATTAAGACTGTTTGCAGGGGGAAGTCATGAAAACAATCACATGGAGTCATTACACTTCCACTTTATAGACACATTTAGGTCATGTCACTGGCATACACAATGTTATTGGATATACTCCATTACAAAAGTCAATGAACCAAATATGTTTCTGTCTCCTAGACAGTCAGTTGATTTTCTTCCTTTTCATTTGTGATTATCTAATTGCACGGTCTACTGTGATGCTGGATATGCAGCAAGGATGAAAATAGTCCCTTTGGATGTGTCCATAAAGCCAAACCAAACCCTAAACTGGGGCTGATAGTCAGCAGCTGTGCACTGGTGTGAACATGCCGGTTGCCACAACTAAAGGATTGATGCCATTCGGAACAAGAGTTTCTAGGGCTGAGATATAGCAAGTCGGTTCCATAGGTTGATGCCTGTACTTTACCTGTTGTGAAACAAATACCACTCCTGCCTTGGAGTACGCTAGTAACTGCACATACGTGCACACACACACACGCTATACCCAGATACTTACTTTTTACCTTTGTAAGTGTCAATTATGGCAACGTTGCTTATGTTATCTTTTCCATTGAAAACTTTATAAACTCCATCTGCAGTGTTGTTGTACTGAAAAGACAGGTTCAAGAAAAAAATTGCTTGTAAAACAAATCATATTTTTCAACTTATAAAATATGTAATTAACTCACTTTGCCATTTCCCAAACTCCGGTTATTCATAATTATTTTATATAACTTGAAATATATATGCAATAAGGTTTTTAAATTATTGACCTTTAAAATGTTGTAAAGGATAGACTATTAAAAGGTTCCTAGAAGTACGTGCTAAATGCTGAAATAAACATCAGAAATTGACATGATCCAAACTCCAGCACGCTTCGTCACAATTAAGCCAATAATGCCATTTTGATCATGTCTCCTGTTATACTCAAGTGAGAGTAAATGGAACAGACCCTAGAATAACAATGATTTGTACAGTTATTCTAAATGTTGTGATCTGTAAGTAGCTACTAAAATGATAGAAATTAGGCATATAAAATTAAAATTTAGTCAAGGAAAGAGTTGTGAGTACTGAGTTAAAATAATGACTGAATCTCTGATTCCTGAAGGCTTTCTACATTTATATTGATATATAACCTAGCAATGCTAAACATTATCTAAAAGTAAAATAATAACAATGAACTAGAGATTATAACTAATATTTATGTATGGTGCCAAATGAAATCATAGTAAAAATTCCCATTCAATAGTCAACTTATTCCATTTGTAATCCAAAACATTAAGCTGTAAATAAGTGAACCCTCAAGTTCACATTTTCCTTAATCTTAAAACTGCCATTTCATGACGTTTGTGGAGTACCAGAAATTCTTGCTTACAGTCCCATTAAAATGAGGCCTATTGACTGATCAGTCTCATTGAGATGTGCAAATTTAGGCTAACATTTTAATATAAACCAAGACAAATTTGTAAAAGGTCTAGAGAAGAAGAAATGATAGCACGGATACATTTAATACATACACAAAAATATGGTATTTAACTTGATTATACAAGAAGGTTAATCAAAACCAAAAATAGTGTTCAAAGATTTACATACTAGCTTACAATTTCAGACAAATTATACATTTATAAAAGAGAAGAAACCTGATTATATCTCAGTTTTTAAATTTTAATTGCTTAATTCAGATGAGTTTTCCAACTAGGAAAAGTTAAGCCATATGAGATGGAGACTTTTTTAAAAATTTAGGATATATATCAGATATCTCCAGATGAGCAGTAGGGCTAATACACTAAATTATGAAATTATGCCTTGCCAATGCCATTCTATTGATCTAATTAGAAGACAACAATATCACCATTCATATTTGGTACTTACAGGATAAAACAGACCAACTGTGGTAGGAATATTGTATGGAACCAAAGTCAAAAATGGATCCTTATAGCCCCATAACAGTTCTTTCAAAGTTCTGGTTTGGAACATAGAAGATTTTGACTTTTTGATAAGTGAATTGAGTACTGACTGAACAAATGCATTTTGATAGATATGGGCTGCAGCCTACAAAAACAAAATCACCATTTAAGACACCAACACAATATCAAATTTTAACAAATAAATGGATTAAATACTAAAATTGAGTTTAATAAAAATTTTACAACCAAATCTTTAAAATTATTGCTAAATCCTGCCAAAACTTAAAATGTAATTTGTCTAATACCTACATGATTACATTTGTCTGCCTCAATGCCAGCTACAAGAAGACATTCCAAGTCCTATTTTTTCACTGATACAGTTTAACTGGTCTTCAAATTGAATTGACTATGTTATGATTTTGTCATCTTTCCAAATGCCTATAACACCATTCAAACTGACGTAGGAACACATTTTTATAAAAATGGCCAAATAAAGCCTACAAATAATTCTAATGATGAAATTAAGTATAGTGGATTCTAGAGTATTTTAAAACAAGTAACTTTGTGGTTTGTCTACTCACGGCTACAGCCAGATTGAGAACTGTGAAAGTGTCATTCTCTGTTCCAACTGACAGTGAAGGTTCAAAGATGGCACCATTGGGCTGCACGAAAGAGACTGTGTGGTCCTCAGGGTCCTGCGTTATGTTATCCTTGGCTAGGTAACGAACTCTGGAGAAAACAGAACGAAAGTCAAAAACTTTGGCTTATGCAGATATTAGATCTCCAATGCCATTCATTAATTCAACACATATTTGAACACACAGACTATGCCAGATATTGTGCTAAACAATGGGGTTAACTGAGCCAGTGCTGGGTCTTTAGCAGACAAACCAAAAGGGGTCTTAAACTTGCAAACAGGAAATTAAAATAGCAGAGGAGAAGTGATATGCGTTAAAATGGGAGTTTACACAGAGTCCATGGGAAAGCACAGAATGCGTACAAATCCACGTTTGAAGTGATCATGGTGGAGAGGAAAGCCAAGACAAAATTTGTAGCTATTCCACTTAAGTGGTCTAAATAACAAAGAGAAGTTAATTAGGTAAAGTAGGGTGGACAGTGTCATGTGTAGGATAAGAAGAACAATATACATTTGGGGGAATGCAACTGTTTGAGTGCGATTGGATCACTGAGTGAGAAGGAGAGTTGTGTAAAATATAGATCTCAAACATGAAAAGGTCATATCCCATACTCAAATGACAGACGTTATCTTGAGGGTAAGGAAGAAAAAGTGGAGAAGCTTAAGCAGGGCAATATTAAGAGCACATTTTCTTACATGAGAAAAAGACCCTCAAAGTACATAGCCTATCCAGTGCTGGCTCTTCCATCTTTATCAGTACTTTAATGAGAATTAGAATATAATTTTATTTTTAAGGGCTACAGACCAACCCTTCCCTCCTCACACATTGAATACATATTAGTTCTAGGCTTCTGGCTCTAACATCTCCATGCTGCAAAGTGCCAACTACATTTTAGGAATGTGGTAAATTGTGATTAATATGGAGAAAAAGATCTTGTAGGTACAAAGTATTCACATAGAAGTAATAAGGTATTCATTATCGTTGTGCTAGCATATATTTGAACATCAGTCATGCAAGATGAATAGCTAACGCAAAGACTCAAAAAATGACTGAAATTTAAAGAAACACATTTTATTAAACTATAGTAAAAATGTAAATTACTCTAAGGTGGGGATTATGAGTGTTTTCTATCTCTACACACAGTGCCTTGGACATAATGAGTTCTCAATAAATATTTTTCATAAATGCATTAGTGGCTGATTCTTTACAATAGGCTTCAAAATTAGGTAGAAATATATTTTATTTTTAATATAATTACATTAAAATATCATCATTAACTCTCACTGAAGTACTGTAGACATACAAAGAATACAAAAATCTGAAACAGCACCCAGGATAATTACAAGAAATGCCGTCTCTCTAAAATAACTATTTAAAAATTGGAGTACATATTGTTAACATTTAAAATTGAAGTATTTTAATTTTCAGGAATATTTGTATATATATTAAAATAATAGCAAATTAGCGGTGACCCAAATTCTAGAGCTTACCTAAAGTATACTTACAATATTGAACCAGTAGATGGCGCTCACTAAGAGAAAATCCTTACAACTAAGCCCTAACTTTAGATTGTACTTTTAAAAAGAACATAATTACTTTTCTGTTGCTTAAAAATTACATTGTATACAAGTTTGGGGAAGTGTTGGTTAGTAATTTCAAGGAGAGTAATTTTCCTAGAGTTTTCCCAAGATTGCTTTCTTTGTATTCCTTCCAAAGCAAAGTAACTTAAAAATGATTTATATCTGAGAATATTTTGAAGGCATCACAATGTCTTCATAAAGACGGTGCAGGTTAGATATGTAATATATGTAAGATCTCAATCTAGGAATGGATTTCATAGCTTCTTGCATGTCTTAGCTTCTCAAGGTTTTATCAAACTCACTTTAGCAGCCATCGCCGAAATAAAGCCTGAGATTCTGTTGGAGCAGGGACATCTTACACTCTTAATGCTAACTGGAGTTAGGTTACAATTAACTATGAGGAAGCATGTTTAGCTCAACACATATAAGGCTATCTAATTATTAACTTTTTTCTAAAAGCTAACCAGTTTTCACATTATTTAAGACATTCAGACAAAACGATTCCATTTGGTGACAACATAGGACAAGATGACTTCTAGTTGGTTAGGAATCTCTTTAAAATTGTTATATAAAGACGAGTTCATTGTTTATAAAATGCAGCTGTAAATGCAACTCCTCTTCTCCCACCCTTCTTCCATCACCTTCCTAAGCAAATCAAGTATACCTAATGAACTTTCTTTTTGTCCCTTAGGTAGCTTAAAGGCTCTAAGAATAGATATTAGTTGTCAAATATCAGAGGAGAACTAGGTTAAATAATTTTATGTTTATATTCCCTCATATCCCAAATAATATCCTTAAAATAAAAAACCTCCCCAAAACAATTTTTAAACGCCTAGAAAACATGAGTCCTTAAATTCTAAAAGCCATTTCTTCCTCATACTTATTCATTCAGTTTCTACTTTTTATAAAGAATTATGCTCAGATTCTCATTAAGTCACATGAATTCTAGATTTTTGTAAGTACATATACCTATAACATTCTTTTGAAACAAAATATTTGCATAGGTTTTTGCTAAGAATATAAGAACTCAAAGTCCATGAAAAAAACATTTTCTAAAGTAAGACTTTTCTTATAACAATGAAAACTAAGTTTTCTTTGATAAAGTTCTGAATAGTCCTACACATGGGCAAAGAGACAGGAGACTTTGGGACAATTGCTAAGGCAGGATAGGCACCAAGGCCCTCTGCAGCTTATATATCACATGCTATGGTAGGAGGCACTACCTGCACATGACTACTGTTATGTCATTATATTTTGGGTGTGAATCTAGAAACATATTGATGCCAATCTAGAAACATATTGATGCCTTGGAGGGGAAGGAAAATTATACAATCATAAAATATCAAAAAAAAGATAAGATACTAAAAGTATGAATTATAAATCATTACAAATATAAAATTTTGTGATAACAATTAATCATGGTATATAACTAGTTGTAATGAATTGTTCTTGAAGGAGAATACACATTTGTATAACAAATGAGATAAAAGGACTTAAGTAGGTTCCATACAGATATCATAAATATATCCATAATCCTTGGTTAAGTTAGTGTTTTAGCAACTTAATCTCCCTTTTACTTTAGAAAATACATAGTCTATAATTTAAATAGAAAATGTATGAAAAATGTATGAAAATGTATGTACCATTTTCTACATTTGTGTGAGCATGAACAAGTCAACTTATATCCAATAGTATAAGGTATTATTTACAAAATGAAAGATTCTGGCTAATCATTTCTTCTAGTTCTAATAGTCTAAGATTCTGTTCAAGACAGTGTTAAACTATCAGGTAACGTAAACTAAAGGTAGTGAATAGTCAGTCTCAGTACTAGAGAAAACAGAGGAATGACACTATGAGATATATGTACACATCTATATGATCTGGATATTATTTCGAATATAAATCCATACCAGTTATGTAAAAATAAGTTTAGTGCCATGGTTTTCAAAATTGAGTGTGTATGGAATCACCCAGAGGGTTTTAAAACTCATTAGTGAGCCCCAACTTAGGAGTCTCCAATTCACTTGGTCTGGGGTGGGGTCCGAGACTTTTCATGTCTACTAAGTTCCCTGGTGATGCTGATGCTGCTGGTCTAGGAGCCACACTTCAAAAACCACTAATATAATGTATGCATTTAATTTTAAGATGTTAAAAGACTGAAAAATATTTTCCCTGTTCAACATGCATATTTCAGAGTTGAGTATATATGCCACAAGTGCCAAACACTTACATAATAACTTCATAAACATACAGATGTTATTTGATGCTAATAAATTAACAATCTGTATTTGTTTTCTATCTACTGTCAAATATTTGGGTAATGTATATATCTATTAAAAATAAATGTCTTCTAATCATTAAATCCTTAGATTAAGACTCTACTACACGGGTAGGAAATATATTTCAAGGTATATTACCGGCAAGAAAATAAGAAATGCATTTCAGTGCAATGGCATTCATCAAGTGGAAGCCTTCTCAAAAATACATATGTTCAAAGGCACTTATGTTCAATCTGCCACTTATCTGTGGGACTCACCTGTACGTGTAAGGACCTCTTTGCTTAACTTTAATGTTGCTGCTGTTCACCATCACTTCCTGTGGATTTTGCACATCGTAGATCCAAAACTGTCTGTAAACATCCGTGCCTGTTTTAACCCAATTTTTAAAAGCAATTGTACCTTCTTCAAGGACAACTTCCTATGAAAAAGAAAACATGTTAGGGTTGTTTCTTTGTAGTAAATACAGGCACTTAAGAGTTTGTTTATAACTTTTAGACAGCCAGAATAAAGGACCAAGCTCAAGTACCTCATTCACGAAAACCTTTCCAACCTTATCGCACACTTGCATAAATGTTCTCAGCAGATTTTTATAGTAACCTCTTTTAGCTAACCTTTTACAAGGAGAATCAGTGTGTAATACTGAAGACATGGCTGTTTATTTTAGGGCAAACCATTGGCAAGCTTTAAAGTGCTCCTTTGGTAATGTTGTAATAGTAACACAATTTATTAAGCCAGTTTTATTAAAGCTGTTCCAAAAAGTTCTTATCAGGTTGAATGTTAACTTCTGTTTTGCTCCTAAGTGAGTTGCATTGATGAGGCAAAACAGAAAAATTGAGAGAAAAATCTAGAGGTATTGGAAACTTCCCTTTTCTTCAAGAGTTGGACACTTCAGAAGATAATGGCATTTACATTAAAAAAAATAAATGTATCTGAAGAACAAAACACAAATTTGAATTTTTACCTTCAAAACCCTACTCAATCGCTTCCCTAACTCTCAATATATTTGTAACAACCTGTTATTAACATGTTCCCCAAAATTATAACAGCCTAATTTGTAATTATTGGGTTACTACTACTTTTTAAAGAAAAGGACAAGATAAGGAAGCTGCCCTGTTATTCCTTTATGAAATCCATTAAAAACACTGATTCCCCTTGTACTGAAACTATACCAATGAAAGAATTAAAAACCCTATATAAGGAATCTGATTCCTCACTTTAGGACCAAGTGGAAAGTCACCAAACTTCTCAGGGTCAATTTCATGATCTGTAACATGAGTGAGTTACCACAGATGTTCTCCCAGTTTCCTTCCATGGCTCTCAGTCTGAGCTGGAAGACTGTGGAGCTATGGTAACTAGTGCAAACAAAGGTGACTTTGTGGCAGGCAATATTTCCAAATAAGTGCCTTGGGAAGAATGACAAGGTTTAAAGAGCTCCAGCTTAACCTTTGTGTGTTAGAGGAAGAGGAAGAAAGCCACTTTCATAGAAAATGACCTATTTATTTCCTTCACCTGGAAGCATCATTTCATAGAATGATGGATCAGGAAAGGACATTGAATATTGTCGCATTTTGTAGTAAAGCACGCTGAGGCTCTGAGAAACCAGGTGGAGATCCTAAGGGTGGCCTAGGCAAATAGTAGTGGAATCATAATGAAAATCCTTGTCTCCGACCCTTAGACTAGTGCTCTTTGACACCATGCTATTACTGTCTCTTTTTCCTTTGTCACCCTCTACATGTAGTTGGTAGAATTTAGTTTTATATTTTCGGGATATTTTACCTATTGCTTAATGCAGAGAATAAGGGAATTCCTTAGAGAAGAACTCAGACTAAGTTAAAATGGAATTACAAAACCCTGTGCTGTTGCAATCCACTTACACAGTGTACATTGGACCTGCCAGAGTGATCTTGGAACCTCTTACTTTCTGCAAAAAAAATTGTCCTCAAAAAACATTTTACTTGCCCTCAAGGGCTTATTTCCACACTAACAATTTGGCATTAAGACCAAATTGCTTAAAGTATTATGGCTATTCTTCCAAGTACAAACTGTTTGATGATGATGTTGAAACTGAAAGCTATATAGTAGCTGAAAACTGATAATTTACCCCTTCCAACAGACTTTATGAAAGGAAAACACACACACACACACACATTATTATTCTCACAGTATAAGAATCTTAAGGATCAATGCAATATCTTTATTAATAAAGTGCCTCTCCAAGTACATATTTTATTTCAGTTCTTAATGAAAGGAACTCAATAAATTCTTATAGAATTGAAAGTATCTATGATAGCATATGCTTGACAGGACAGAATGCCTTACTAATGTGTATGCACCTAAATACCAAAAGACATAGTAAGTGTATTATGCTTTATTCTAAACCCTTAAATCACTTTTCCATTTAAAAAAAATATCCATACAAATAAGGCAAAGTTGAAACACAAAGAGTTGAAATGAATGCACTGGATTATTAATTGTTAGAATCTAGACCATTGAACCCCATCCATTTTTTCAGAGGTAGAAAATAGGTTCCTGAGAAAAAGAGATGGCTGAGTCAATGTTACATGACAAATTTAGTAGGAAATAATGGGGAGATCAGGTCTTCTCACTTTAATTTTATGTAACTTCCATAACACCATGATTAGTTCAGAGACAAGAAATATTAAAGTAGTCAAAATATGAATGCAATACTTCTGATGTTAACACTATGGTATGTATTCGAAAATTGTATAACCACTCCTTGAGTACCAAGACTAAACATGTTGCAAGTTCTTCTGATTTTAAAAGAAGCAAAAGATCTTATGTCCTTTCGAAATTTAAAAGGGCTGGATTCTACAAAGACTCAAGTGAATCCACAAGAAAATACCAAAAAACAAACATAAAAAAACATTAAAAATTGGGCAAAAAACATGAATGGAAACTTCTCAAAAGAAGACAGACTAATGGCCAATAACCATATGAAAAAATGTTCCACATCTCTAATCATCAGGGAATTGCAAATCAAAACCACAAAGAGATATCACCTAACTCCAATGAGAATGACTTTTATCAAAAAGTCCCAAAACAACAGATGCTGGCATGGATATAGAGAGAAAGGAAGCACTGTTGGTGGGACTGCAAACTAGTACAACCATAGGGAAAGTGGTAGGGAGATAACTAAAAGAACTGAAAGTAGACCTACCATTGGATCAAGCAATCCCACTACTGGATATTTACCCAAAGGAAAAAAAGATATTTTAAAAAAGAGACACTTGCACTCAAATGTTTATAGCAGCACAATTCACAATCACAAAGACGTGGAAACAACCCAAGTGCCTATCAATACATAAGTGGATTAATAAAATGCGGTATATGTATACAATGGATTACTCAGGCATAAAAAGAAATGGTGAACTAATGCCTTTTGTAACAACCTGGATGGAACTGGTTTTCCATCCTTTTAAGTGAAGTATCACAAGAATGGAAAAAAACACCACATGAACTCAGTACTAAATTAGAACTAATGGATCAACATACATTTGCACATATGGTAGTAAAATTCAACAGAAATCAAGCAGGTGGGGAGGGAGGAGGGAATGGATGAATTCACACCTCACAATGCACACTATTGAGGTGACGGACATGCTTATAACTTTGATTCAATCTGTACAAAAGCAATTCACATATCCAAAATGTGTGTGCCCCTGTAATATTCTGAAATTTAAAAAATAAAAGGGCTTGATTTTAAATTGGACTTGGACTATCTAGCCTATTTTGCAAATATGTCAGTAAGTTTGAAGTACAATGGTGATAATTACATGTACAGAAAAAGAGATGTAATTTAAGATCCTCTTAATGTATAAGTCAGTATTTATCCCTGACATTAAATATGCAAACTATCTAGCCTCGGTAACAGCTGGATTCCAACCCAGTGACTCTCATATAGCATGGTCTACAGGTCTAACCTTGAAACTTCTATTCTGCTATGTTAATTTGAAAAAAGATGCTTATGATAGTATCTTCTATATAGACAGATACTCTCTTATTACTATGGCATGAAAACAGTAGCCATCTACATGACTAGCAACTTAAGTGTAATTATTTAAAATGGCCTCAATATCTTACTGTGCATGGCGGAGGTAGAGTACAAATGTAGAAATAGTGTCTCATTTCTCAAGGACCTTATAAAGTACCACCAAGAGACAGAATCATGCTTTGCAGATTTAATCTATGAGTCAGATTCTCTTACCTTATCCCCACCCTAACAAATTGTAGTGGCTTCTTCCCTAAAGCACAGAGTGAAGTAGTTGCCAATGAAATTTAATGCTATCAATTTGATCTCCAGTTTGGTCGCTTAATAATTATTTGTGAACAGGTTACTTAATTTCTTTGTACCACAGTTTCTTTATCTGTGAAATGAGGATAATAGTAGTAATATAAACTAGATATTTTTGAAAGTAAAAAATAGTTGAATTTTAGCATTTTCATAAGGTTTAATTAAATATTTATCCTGATAGGTTGTTATGACAAAGCTGTAGTAATTAAATCAATCTGGTATTGGCACAAAAATAGGAATATTGACCAGTGGAACAGCTCTGAGAATCCTGATATAAAACCATCCTCATATAGCCATCTGATCTTTGACAAAGCAGACAAAAACATATGCTGGGGAAAACAATTCCTTTTCAATAAATGGTGCTGGGAAAACTGGATAGCCACTTGTAGAAGGCTAAAGCAGGACCCACACCTTTCACCTCTCACAAAAATCAACCCATGCTGGATAACAGACTTAAACCTAAGGTATGAAACTATCAGAATTCTAGAGGAAAATGTTGGAAACACTGTCCTAGACATTGGCCTAGGCAAAGAATTTATGAAGAAGTCCCCAAAGGCAATCAAAGCAGCAACAAAAATAAATAAATGGGACATGATCAAACTACAAAGCTTCTGCACAGCCAAAGAAATAGTCATGAAAGTAAACAGACAACCTACAGAATGGGAGAAAATTTTTGCATCCTATGCATCCGATAAGGGGCTGATAACTAAAATATACTTAGAACTCATGAAAATCAGCAAGGAAAAAATCAAATAACCCTATTAAAAAGTGGGCAATGGACTTGAACAGAAACTTTTCTAAAGAAGACAGAAGAATGGCCAACAAACATATGAATAAATGCCCAACGTCTCTAATCATCAGGGAAATGCAAATCAAAACTACAATGAGATATCACTTAACTCCAGTGAGAATGGCCTTTATCAAAAAGTCTCCAAACAATAGATGCTGGCATGGATGTGGAGAGAGAGGAACACTCCTACACTGCTGGTGGGACTGCAAACTAGTTCAACCTCTGTGGAAAGCAATATGGAGATATCTTAAAGTGATACAAGTGAATCTACCATTTGATCCAGCAATCCCATTGCTGGGCATCTACCCAAAAGATCCAATGACACTCTACAAAAAAGACACCTGCACTCGAATGTTTATAGCAGCACAATTCATAATTACAAGGCTGTGGAAACGGCCCAGGTGCCCATCGATCCAAGAATGGATGAATAAAATGTGGTATATGTATACCATGGAGTACTATTCAGCTCTAAGAAACAATGGTGATATAGCACATCTTATATTTTCCTGGTTAGAGCTGGAACCCATACTATTAAGTGAAGTTTCCCAAGAATGGAAAAACAAGCACCACATATACTCACCAGCAGACTGGTATAAACTGAGCAGCACCTAAGTGGACACATAGGTACTATAGTAATAGGGTATTGGGCATGTGGGAGGGGGAGGAGGTGGGGATATACATACATAATGAGTGAGGTATGTACCATCTGGGGGATGGTCATGCTGGAAACTCAGACTTGGGGGGGAGGGAGGAAAGGACATTTATTGAAACCTTAAAATCTGTACCCCCATAATATGCCAAAATAAATAAAATAAAATAGGAAGATAATAATTGTATCCTACTCAAAAAAATAAAAAAAGGAAAAAAATAAAAAAGATACAGATTGGGAAGAAATAAAAGTCTTTGTTCATAGATGACTTGATTGGCCATGTAGAAAATCCCAAAACATTGACAAATTCCTAGAACTAATAAACAATTATAGTGAGTTTGCAGGATACTAATGTATAAAAGTTCATTGCTTTCCTATATACCAGCAATGAACAATTGGAATTTGAAATTTAAAAACTCAATGCCATTTACATTAGTACAAAAAAATAAAAAAATAAATGTGAGCAATTAGAACAGTGTTAGCACAAAGAAGCCATTCAATAAACATCAGCTATTAGTATTTTGTAAATCATATCCATGCTTTTTCAAAAATTATTTTGTTCCACCCTCTAAGAGGAAGAACTCTAATATCATTTACTCTGCACATTCCTTTCACTGCTCAGTTCATAGCATTTACTGTCTACGCCAGTCATGTGCTAAATAAAAGGTACTGTAATTTCCTCTGATATTTCTTTTTCTGCTATTTAAAATAATTTTATATTTATTCTCTCCCCAGTAAAATAAAAACTTCCTTAAAAAGCAGAAGCACACTGAAATAGCCCTCCATCATTCCCACCCAGTCTTACAATTTGCTTGTAACTGGTCCTAAAGAGAACAATTTCCCCATCCTTAAAATAATTTCTTTCATCTTTAGGCATTATGTACAAGTGTAAGTTGAGAAGGAGAGAATGAATTAGAATATTAGTGAGTTTTGCTGAGAATCAGAAAATAGCTTTAATCATCAGATTATAATCATCAGCTAAGGCCCAGAATAAACTTTGGTGAAATGTACTGAGGAAGGAAGCTTTAATAGGGTTCTTAAACCCAGAAATTGGACACCAAGAATTTATGCAAAAACCTAAAATATTCACTAAACATTTTATCAAGTGATATTAACAATATAAAGTGATAAATTATCTTTTGCAAATGGCAGCAGAACTCTGACTCTTCGTCAAAGTGCTTTGGTAGGTTCTACATTCATGGTAACTCATGCTGTTGACTTTTACTCTATCTAGAAAGGTTGCATATGCTGTAAACAGATGTGCTAAGATAATGAAAAAGAAAAAAAAGAAGAAAGGTTGCATAAACTTGCTGGCTCCACACAAATCTATTAGGAATCATGGTGAAGAATACTAGTAAGAAAGATTTCAGCTATAATCCCTAAAAAGCATACAGTCCCCAGAAAACATCCTTTGGAAATAAAGAGCAAAAATAAAATATATTGTTAAGTAAGATTTCTGAACTACTTTAGACCAATCCAAATTATATTAATTAATAATGTTATGTCATCTTTTAGAATTAGAAGGCATCATAGCACTCCGACTCTATAAATGAGAAAACAGTATGATTTTCTGATCTTTTTCCATTAAGCATTTTAATTCTATTTCAAAATGGCACTTGTATACAATAACTTCCTGAATTTGCTATTAGCTAATTAAATAAAGTAATATTCAATGAGTTTCGATGATAAATAAGAATTCACCGGTAACAAACTTATATGTTTGTAAAATAACAGCATTATCCTAAGTGTTTCTGAGGCAGAGATAAGACAACTGGCTCTCTAGGCTTACACATAATTCAGAGATTTGACTCCTAATATATGCCAAAGATATACATATACCAATATCATTTTCAAAATAGTTTTGTAAACTAAAACCAAAAAGAAAACAGTCTATGTAAACAAAGAAAAAGTTCTAGCATCATTATATGACTAAAATTGATAAGGTCAACATGATTATATAGAAATCTGAGAGCAAAATCAGATTAAGCCTTACATGGACTCTAGACCTTGACCATTGTAGGGATTCTGATGTGTCTTAGTCTATCGATTTGTAGTGAGCATACAGTGCAAACTATTATTTAACAATCTTCACAAAATTTCAGTTTTGTACCTCCTCCTCCTCCTAGAGTCTGAATCCATACCAAACCATCTCTTTTGTTTTGTAAAAGATTGCACAGATAAACCTCGTTTAAAGAACAAGAAAAAAAATAATCTATTTCTTTATTTCATTCCCCCTCCTTTATTTACCTACCTCCCTCAAATTATGCTTTCAAAATCATTATTGACCATGTTGTACCTAACCATTATTTCCTTAATTTCCATCTGCCACACAACATTTCATTCTCTCTTTCCTTGAGTCCTGATCTCCTATTAACTTCCAGGAAATTAGACTCTTTTGTTTCTATTTCTTCACATAAGATCATTCTATTCCTTTTCCACTTTTGTCTTCCTACACCTGAATTATATACAAAACGTATAGCAATCTTTGTGTTCTTGTTTTTCTACATTCAAACTCATTAAAAGCAAATCTACTCTTTAGTCTTATCTGTAATTTCTATGCCAATGATCAACTCTATTTGAGATCTGACCTTTGAAATATAGACTGATGTTCATATCAATATAAAACCTCTCTTCTTTCCTAAGGTACACATTTCTATCAGAAACTCAACTGGACATCTTGAGTTTGCTATTTTTACTTTCTTGTCTCCTAATTTAGTTCCTCTATCCAAACTTCAATTGCATGACATCACCTTTCAATTTTTCCTATCTACACCACCACAGAAAGATCTTTCTAAAAAGGAATCTTAAGTTTTCCTTGAAAGTGGTCATATACTACCTAATTTTTTCTCGTTTTTCTGGTTGGTCTCCTTACTTTCCAACCCTTTCTGTTGCACATGCATAGTGTACAAGGATGGGGGTCATTTAGGCTCTCACTTTAGGAATGCCTGTGTTTGGAAACTGACTGCCTTTCCTATTGGCTAGACAAGTTGGCAAGTTGATTTAGGCACTTGTGCCTGTAAAATGGGTAAAATAACAGGATCTTCTCATACATATTTCTGACAAATTAATTATATAGGAATATAAGCAGCTCTTAGTAAACACTAAATAAATGCTAGACATTTGATGATATCAATCTCTAAATGCAGGTTTTATTATGTAACATACCAACTAGTTTTGTATATCACAGCATCAATTAAATATTCTTCTGCCTGATGTTTATAGCTTCTTAATGTTGCCTTCTAAACATTTCTCTTGTTAATCCAGTATTCTTGGCACATTGTCTACTGTCTTCCATCCCTCTTCACTGCATTTAATTTCATTTCCACAATTTTTTCCAATTAATTAGTCCTTTGACACCTTTACTGCAGTTCTTTTTGGACTTTCAAAATTTTATACTTCTTTAAAATTCAACTCAAGTCCCATCTTCTTCCTGAAGTTTCTTGAATATTCAGAGAATTCTGTTTCTAAATAACATTTATTTTCCAAATTCAGTTCTAGAGTCTCACAATGTATTTTTTTAATTATAATATACTTTTCCCTAGTTATATCACACTTGTTGAGATAATTTATTTGATTCTCTTAGTCACTATACAAAAGCACATCTTGATACTCTTTCACATCTTGATACATCTCAATAGTCTTTCTCATGATTATTATAAGAGATAAATATTAAAGAATTAACTTAAAATAGATCCTAGCATCTCACATGCCACCCCAAAGAGTCTATACATACTAATTTTGCTGCATGACAAAGAAAAAAATTAAATGGTCAATACTCATGTATTGATCATTAATTATGTATTAGGATCAATAGTCTAAATTGCCATGCACGGTGAGATTACTGTGACTTTTTAATTTGGAAACAAAAAGATAAGTTATAGTCTATGTGTTAACATAGACACAGATACTGTGCTTTCTCGGCAGCAGGGCCATGTGGGAGGCACAGTTACAGAGGAAGAAGGATGCTAGAGCAATGGGAATTCCATCTCACTTTTAGACAAGCCCCGCTTCACCATCACAATCTCTAATGGCTTATATTAAAAATACTATTAAGAAAATGGGGAATTCAAGGCAGAGATAACATTCAATTTTTATATATATGTTTTTGGTTAAATGTATGAGGTAAAGATCTATGATAAGTTAGCAATAAACGAGATAGAAATCACTCTACAGTCAGCCCTCTGTACCTGCAGGTTCCATATCCATAAATATATTTAAAAGAATACAACAATAAAAAATTTAATGAAATTGTTGTTCTCCATCCTGCACTATACTTAATAAGTCTTTGTCTAGGTCACTGCCATCCTAACCAGGTAGAGAGCTGAAGGTAGCCCTCGGATATGCTTTATTTGGCCAGCATCATGTTTCAAAAAATGACTGTGCATGCCTTCAGGCAGGACACATACTCTTATTTGTTCCTGATCTTCATTTTGTCTTGTTCTTGACACCTTAAGTTTTGTTTAACCCCTGTCTCCAAACTCCTGAAACCATTTGAATTTACCATTCCTGATTTAGGACTTTAGCAGATGTGTTTTGCCTATATTCTCTGGTTCCCTCTATCAATTAAAGTTTCTGAAGAGTGAATGTATAGCTAATTACAATGAACTAGGGTCAGAGAAGAATTCTAGGTTGTTGTGCAAAGCCTGTCTATTGGATCATTCTACTATTTTAAAGTACAATCAATTTCTATACACTGATATGTCTTACATATTTCTGAAAATATGTTCTAAGAGTCAAATATAAAACATAATTTATGAGACAATCAGATTATACAAATTATATAAAGCAGTGGATTATCAAACCAAAATAACAAAGTTTTCCAAACAGTTTACCAAAGATTTTTCAATATCAAATACAATATCTTATGCACACACACATATACTCGTATATTTGGCTTTACTTTTCTCAGTATTAACTAAAATGCCACTACATTTATAAATATCCTTTTACAAAACACATTTGCTTCTTATTCAAAAGCATGCCAACATACTATTTAGATATATTTAAAAACATTTTTATTTCTACTAGCTTGCATACCTATAGACAGCTGTTATCACAATGTGGATATTTATATAAGATAGTAATGTACTCATGTTAAATATACATTATATTTGTAACATCTCACACATGGTCACTTCTCTATTATGTAGAAATTGCAGTGGTTCGTAATTATCTTAGTGTCAAAGACACAAAATTGCCAGTTATCATGAAATATGAAGCTTATACTCAAAGCAAAAAGAGAAGATAGAATTAATCAAGAATGAAAAGAACTAGTCTTTAGACTATTTGTACCTTTTTAATTGTCTTCTCAATCAGCATGTCTCCAACTGGCATTAGGATACCTCCAAACACCGCCAGAACTGCACCAATGACAGCCCCAGTGATCAGCCCACAGTTTCGATCACAGCCCATTTTTCTTGTTCAGGGGATGAATTAATATTTCACACTCCAAGATTAAGGTGGTTCCTACAAGGTCTGGTTCTATCATGAGAAAGAAGTCATAAAACAGAAGCTTAATTATCAATACGAAAAGATCAAAGTACAAAGAAAATATGCAACTGGAACAGATAATTTTGCCTGTATTGAATGAACAAATGCTTTTCTTTTTGTTTTACCAAATGGATTTCCTAGGTCTTCGCCCCCACCCCCCGCCTTTTTTTTGCTTTATTATCCACCACTGGCAGAAGTAATAGTGTCATATTTGAATTTCTTCAAAGTTCTATTTAAATTTTCTTTCTATAGATGATTAACATATTGAAATCTCTCACCCTCAGCCTAGGACACTTGGACACTTACTTGCAACATCATCCTTTAAGTAGCTTCTCCACCCAAACACTACTGTCCTCACCCTACCTGGAGTTCTCCTCCAAACAGATGGGGATGAACTGATGTCTTCTGCACCTAAATGCTAAGCAAGTATAGTAACAGACGTTTTATCATACCTTGTTCATGAATAAACAGCAAGATATGAATTTTACAGGAAATGAACCAATGAATCTCAGAGAGAATCAATTCTTCTAATCATTCAAGAGCAAGCTGTTAGAATAAAAAACCAAGAGTTAATAGAAACAATCTATTGTCAGAAAATTAATACTAGGATACTGTCTAATATCACCATAATTATAACCATTGTTAAAAGAAAATTTCATACTGAATTCATGCTTAAATTGTTTGTCCTATAAACAGTGTTTAAAACACTAAATTAATTTAAAGAAGTATGCCTTATTTTCAATTTTATTGTTAATGACTTTTGGGTATAATATAGATGTAAAGAATTTGAAGAAAATATATAATGTAAAGGATGTTTTGTGTATATTATTGCTTTCTTACTAATCTCAAAAGGTTTTTTGACTATATACAACTTATATTGTTTTGTCATGTGCAGTTGTTTTTCTGCCAATTTTGTTAAAAATCAACTAGTTTGTGCTAGTATGTATTTCAGTCAATCTTATTTTTGGTATCTTTGTATAGTATGTGGTTATTATATAAAGATTGGAAGCATATAATGTATTATATGATTGGATCAAATTGTAATTTGAATCAAATTGAATCAAATTGAAATATGAATTTATTACTTATAATATTTGAAAACACAATAATTTGAGCTATCATAATGGTATTTTTTAAAATACTGGGGCTGACCTGTCACTGATAGTCAGAATGTGCTGTGTGACTTATAAACAACTATTCTCAACTTCAAAATGCCCATGGCCAAAGAAAACATACATGCCAACAAAAAAGGGGGCTACAGACAAAAGAGAGGCACACAGAATATTCCTGTTATTGTAAGTTAAATAAAAATTATGGTTCATTATGGTTTCAGGTTTTGTCTCTACAGCCTTGTTGCAATAGAAGAACCATTTTTAGGATTTTATGAGTATTTATTTCCATTCCAAAAACTAAATGGCTCACTTGAGGAACCATTTAGTCTTTCAAAAATACTACTTGCATAGCTAAAAAAATAAGATTGTTTCCCAAAATGGAGAAAGACAAACATAAAATTTTTCCTTGGCAATTTCAGTTATTTACTTATTATATACTCTTTCTTACCCTTTAGGATTTCTCTTTACCTACTTCCTTATACCTGGGGCACTTCTACTATAAATCACAGATGCAACAAACTCATTCACACCAATGCTTTGTGACAAGCTTGGGTATTTCATTGGTGTTATGTTTTTTCCAGTGTAAAAGGAAAACACATAAGCTTAAACAAGTGATTTGTTTTTCCTGTGGAAGTTTATGTCTCACTGAGCAAATGGGGATGAACTGACATTTTATTAACTGCTTGAAGGTGGAGTAGGAATAATAGCTTTCCCTGCCCTCTTGAATGATGTAACATGATTTGGCTTGACCAGTGTTGTCATAATACAATGGAACAAGTTACATAAGGCTGATGATAAGGGATGGCTATTATCAAATGGAATTTTCTCTGCAAAGTATAATTGTAAAGCACTTTAAACTTTTCTTGAAACACAATCTTTTAAGCAACCGTAGTAATTGCTAAATAGAGAATACCATTCTGGTGTTCTGCATGCTGTGAATCAATAATAATATTCAGGGTGTACATAACATTTTACTGAATGCACATTTCACAGATCATCCCCCAACTCTTATTTGCTAGTTATACTTAAGGAAGCAATCAAAATGCAGGGATCCACCCTGGTGCAATTGAGATTAGGAGTCTAGAGATTAGACCAAAGATTGATTTACCACTCTCTTGCTAGGTGACAATGGATAAGCCACTCTATACCTCAATTTCCTCATGTGAGGTGATGCTAGCAGTTTTTAATTTAGGCAGCTGAACTGGTTCTTCAATTCTTGCATGTAAGACCAATAGGCAAAAATGACTGTGATTACACAGCTGAGACTCATTCGTAACTCAGTCTCCCCACTCCTGCCTCATGCTCTTCTTCCCCACGTTTGGGAAGCTTTAGAAAAACCTCTCTAGAATCCTATGCTTTTAAGAGTGCATTAGAAAAAAATGCAGCAGGAAACACCCAGTGTTAAATTCCAGTTATGTGAATATACCATGAATCCATTTAACTCAAAGATTAAGTTCCTTCTTTCAGAAAGTTATTTTATCATGTCCTATATGAACTTCATTAATAATTATTCATTCAATTGTGATGTCCTTTTCAACTCTGATGGCATATAAACTTATTTTAAGATTATAAATCTATTGCTGTTAAGACAGATACATCAGCATCTATTTGCCCTTTCCAGATTCTATGCCACAATCTCATTGTGAATCTATCTGGCCTTTTCCAGAATCATTCTTTAAGCAGCCCCATGCATTACAAGGAATAGTTTTTACCAGGGGGAGAGAGTTACAAGAGTGCCCACTGGAGAACCCAGGGAACAGCGCACGTGCTCCGATGCCTCCCTCTCCAGACCTAAAAACTAATTACAACTTCTATGGACTCTGAGCCCAGATATTTAGGGAAATGCATAGGCATGGGTACTGCCTAGCTCTGTCTGCTTAAACTTAAAACTGAAGTGAAATAGTGTACACATCCCACTGCTGTTGAGTCAACTTCTTTAGAAAACAGAAGTGTCAATTAATTTATTCTGTTTAATCATGTGGTTAGACAGTTATTAATCTAATATTGGTCTGGATATGATTGGATCCAATATAGGCAAAGATACAAGTGTTAATCCAACATCATTTCTTCCACACACTAATAAATTAAGAGAGATTTTCAACTGATTGATTCATTTTTATTACCTTGCTGTACATTTCTGCTTTTTTCCTAAGAATAGGCAAGATAATTGATTCATTTATTATTAGTGAATGCTGTGACACCAGGAATAATGAAATATCATATTCTAATCATAATTTATTATTATGCTGCATACCGTCTTCCGAGGGTATCTTGTCTACTCTTCCATCATATTTAGCTCTTTAGAGCATGCAAAATTTAGGTCTTACATATTCAGTTTTCTTAATAAACAATTGTTTACATATTAAAATAGGTAATTAATTTCATTTGCTAACTTTGGGTTAAATTTTATTTTTTATTAATTATTTATCCTTTATATCAAAGATAAGACATTGATACTATATCTGAAATAATTTAATTTCTGCTTGAAGTACTTAAATTTAAAAATAAAAAATAATAGATACAGAAAAGAAAATTATTGAAATGTGTAAATAAGGGACGACAAAAAGGCATGTTTTAAAATGCCACCAATTACATACCTTTCTTGATTCTAATGCTAAATCAACTGTCTCCTATCCAATTTATGTACTATAAATACTATTCATTTTGTAGAATTCACTAGTGGATCCTATTCCTCTGGCTGTCTTTGAAAGATGGAGGAACAATAGAACTTCCTTTTCTTTGGGAGGGGTGTGTCAAATTAGCAGAGTGTTTCTGTAATGAACTTTTAAGCAAAATGCCCTTCCACTATGCTGGGAACCTAAGCTAAACAGAGACTGAGCTTTTTAAAAACTTAAAAAAATTATTTTTCATTATTATTACAATGCCTGCAGCAGGCTGAACTATGAGAAGCCTCTCCTGTACATAGACCAGAACATTAAAGCAAGTCCCCAGAGTATCTATAATTATTCCCATGCATGGATAAAGCTGTGTTCCCTGGGAAACTTTACTCAGAAAAGGCATAACCCAGGGTAACATTTGCTGGGACGTGAACTATGAAACTTGAAAAAGTTTGGACTTCCAGAGTCCATGTACCATAAATGAGTGATAGACCTGAATGATATTTTCTTACTGACCAGTGCATATCTAAAACTTTCTACTGTATCTATAAGCTTTCCTTCCACTTTTTCTTAGGACAGAAAACTAGACCACATACCTCTGGTTTTCACTGTCATTCATTGAATACACAAAGTCTTTCTCAGTATAAAATACAGCATCTTCCCTTAAAGCAGTTTTTGGAGTTATTAAGTGGGACTAATCCAATAATAGATTAAATATGAGTATAGAAGTTAGCTTTCAAAATTATTTTTTCACATTCTTGCCCTACGGCATAACTATGTGTGTTAACAAAGCCATGGTTCTCTAGCCATGAGTCAGATGTAGACTCAAATTCAAGACAGTAGAAATGGGTGCAAATCAGTCATTTAAATCTGATTACGTTTCATCATGTGGAAACAGGTCATTAGGTTAATCTTTATAAATTTCTGTTTGGAGATAGAATTCTCCTTTCAAGTTAAAGTTTACAGACAATATCAATATATAAAGACAGTTTAAAAGGGGGTGGGTGGGAATATATCCAGGCATGGTGGCTCCCACCTGTAATCCCAGCACTCTGGGAGGGTGTGGTGGGAGGATCACCCTGGCCAACTTCTGAGGCCAGAAAGTTGGAGACCAGCCTCAACTATATAGTGAGACCTCCATTTCTACAAAAATAATAAAAATGAATTAAAAATTTAAAAAGAAAAGGCAGGAATTGCCTCTTTCCCCTTCCAGTCACACCTCAGTGGGGCACTGAATCATCTCCAAAGAACCCAAGGGCTCTGCAGATCATTTTTAAATCACTGAATTAGGAGATCATCAGCATCTTATTTACACTATCACAGGTGCATTTACATCCTATCAGAATATATGAAGGTAAAAAAATACCATAGAAAACATTTTATAGACACCTATAATATAAAATAACATACTTTAGTACATTGCAATTTAAAACTTGTTTTGATGGTAGTCTCAGAAATTTAATACAATAAATACACTGGGCTTCATATGTTATACTCATGATCCTTCCAGACACAAGCCCATCTGTTAGAGACTTATGAGCCAGGGATTACTATAGGTTTGAAATGATTCTCTTAGAATTATATTGACTTAAAGACAATTGTCTAGAACCATTCTTAATCTTTCAACGTTAGACAACAGGAAGGCCAATTTCTTTTTCCCCCACATTCAAAATTCTTCTACAAACAGAAAGATATTATAAGGTTTGCAGTGGTTGAGATTCTGGGCACTGTAGTCAGGAAATGTGGATTCAATTCTGGGTCTGAGTATTGAAATTTGACTGTGATTCCATTTCATGTAAAATTAGTTTATTGTATATCAAATTAGGTTAATATAAATTAAATAAGATAATGTATAAAAATCCCTATCATGGAAAATGTTATTTTGAAATGCTATCATTAAATGTTATTTTAAATAATCATAACATTAAGATGTTGTTTCACAGTGGTCAAGTATTATTTTTTTTAAATATAATGAATGTGTATATTTTATACAAATGGTGGTGATTTACAAAACACTTAGATTATAATAAAACTGATGATATATATATATATAATTACAATATCATTAAATGGCAAGGCAGCTACTAGTTAGAACAATGCTACTTGGAAGTTTTAGCCATATCTTGGGCCAGTGAACTAAAACATCTTGTAATTAAATCATAAAATAGTCACAGAATTAGTTCCTTCAGGAAACACACACACACACACAATTTGAGTGTGTTTGAGTTAACTTGGCCAAAACATTTTTATAAAAAATAAGGGCGGTAACTATAACTTCCGAGATAAATTCCAAAAATTTCAGTACACTCTGTGCAAGTACCTCTCTAATTATAATTGTATTTCTCCCAGCCTAACCCGTTATCTGATAGTTCTCTATTTGGTTTATTGTTCTGGTTCAATAATGATTCCAGTAAATTAATAAAATGTTTCTACATTTTTTCCTCTTATAAACCCCAAAGGACCATTATATACTATGTAACAAAAATTTTTTAGTATTTCATTTTGGTTTCCTTGCAAACCAATATTTAAAGCATTGTTTTTCTTAGCCTCAAAAGATATTACTAACCTAAAACCACATAGGAAAGGACTGAAAAGTACATGTAAATCTTATAAAACATATTTAGATTTGCTACTTGGTGATTCCAGAAAATGAGATTTACTCTAGAAAATTTATGCCATTTATACTTATTTATAAATTTACTTAATAAAAGTATTGAGCCTTTTAGTTCATTTCTCTAATGATTTATCCTCTACTTAAATTTGGTTTTATCGTTTAAGATAATAATTCAGTAATATTTGTAATAAGCTTACTGAATTGCCAAAAGTATTAATATTGGTTTATTTTTACTCTAACAATTTACACTAATTAAATTTCAGATTACTATTTAAAATATACTTTAACATTTCCATTAACAATTAAATATCTTTGTTCATTAAAGAAAATTGCTTAATAAGCAAATATACAAAATATACATTGTATTTAACCATGTAGACAAAGTCAGGTTATCCAAAAAATTATGTAATTCAAATTGAAAATTAAACAAGATAATGACATGTAAAGTAATAAGTAGCTAACAATTGCTTGAGAGAGAACATGTTAACCTAAGAGGCAAGTCATTTATAACAACTAATCTCATTATATAGATCTTCATTTATAATGACCTTCTTTATAATTTAAACTTCAAGTAAAATATCCTCAATATGACAGTTTTTCCAAAATTCAAATTGGACTGTAAATCATTTAAGTAATAAGTGTTTAAAGATAAGAATAAGACATTAAACATTGAGAAGTGACAAGTCATTGGCCATTGGACATGGTTTTAATTCTTTTTAAACATAAAATATACAAAGATTGATAAATTGGAAAGCAACAGAAACCTGATTTTTAAATAAAGCCAAATGACTTTAAGAAAGTAATTACTACTTCTTGTTGTCCTATATATATATATATAACTTCTTAGGAGTATCTATATAGTAGTGTCCTCTCCGACTATTTGGGAGATGGGAAATCTCTTCTTTTTTATTTAAAGAGAAATCATATGACTTACCTTTAAAAAGGCTAAGAAGGATTTTTCAATCAAATGCTCCAACATTTGACAATTCTTAATAAGACCAAATGTTATTCTGCAGAAAAATCCTACACAAAATCCTCATTACATAAGTGTGTGAGAGTTTAAATATGCTTTGGAAAAAAAAAAAAAAAAAAAAAAAACTACAACGTCAGATCCCAGTGTGTGGTTTGTTGCCAGAGCAATTGAAAAAAAGAAAGAAAAGAAACCCACACACAGCACACTACTAGCATGGCTCATAAGGTTCTATTTTTATGGTCTGGTGAAGACCCATTGCCTATATCTGAGACATGCAGCAGTACTTTTTTTTTTTTTTTTTGGCCATTTTCCCATCCAAGTAAGCCAGAGGCCAGAGGGGGGGGGAAAAAAGGAACTGACTTGCTGAGCTGCCCCTAATAGATTATTTTACCTCACAATCATTATTTCATGTGGAAAGGGTAAATTGAGAAGTATAATCATATTCTCACTTCCCTGTCATGACTAAGCTTGCAAAAGTTACCTCATTAAGTATAAATAAAATGTACTTTTCTATACAGCATTGATCTGAAATACTTTGCAACTAATAAGTCTGAAAACAAATGGGAACTGTCCATCAGCAAGGATGACAAACAGACTTGAAAAAGGAAATAGCCCATTGTTCTGGCTGGAAGTTCTTAACTGTTTATCATTTTCTGTTAGTTTTACAGAAGTTTCATGAGTACAGCACAGTCCTCCTACAAAAAATAAATCCCTTAAACTTCTTCAGCCAAATCTTGACTATTAATAACATTTAAATAGAATTATTATTGAGAAGGATCTTTAAATGTAAAAAAGTATATACTTAAGTCACTTTCAAAAAGAGCATTATTTTCATATTGAATCAAAGTAGGACACTTTGCACTTTGGGGAAAGAAGGACCTACTATATTTGGACCCCATTCTTATAAAAAAGAAACTTTCAAAAATCATGCAGGAAAAATCTTCAGAAGGGTACACTGGCATATATCCAATAGATAGCTGGATAAATGCCTTCAGTCAACCCCAAAATAACGCAAGCTAAGAATAACGGGCAGAAACATATTTAGTCCACCAGATCATATTTAAGCTAGTCTTTATCATTAGATTATTCGTGCTGTCTTTTCTGGGCATATGAGTCATACAATGAATCCTTTCTTTTGCAGGCAGTTTGATATAATTGGAAGGGAACCCAAAACATTCTTTTCTCCTGAAGCACGGCTTTCTGTTTTCAGAGTATTTTTTATGACACTTATTTAAAAATTAGTAAGAAGTCATAAAATATTTTATTTATTTTAAAATTTTTTTCCAAATTTTAGAACACTTAATTACGATAAAGTAGCCATGGCCTTGTGTAATCTCATTATGATTTTGATTTAAAAGAATAACTTACAGAGAAGTCTGGAAACTTAAAAAGGTAATTCCCTTAAATAACTATGACCTTTATCTTGGTTGTATGATATAAACAGGTAGCATAAAGGGTAGTACATATTTTGATTAAGAATATCTATTTTGCAGATATCTATTTTGCTTTTAAGCCACTTTGATCTATTTTCTTCTTAACTATAATTCTCACACAAACACCAATATGACAATTCAGAAATAGCTTACCGACACAAGAGTTCAGATAAGACTTGTTTTAAATATATTTTAAACATACTGAATGAATAGCTAAATCATAATGAAAATATGAACACTATTAGAGAAAGATATTTCAGAAAAGATGCAAAATAGATGCCTAAGTTCACACTGAACTTACTTGAATCAGTCAGTAGCCTAATGCCATCCAAATCTTCTGTCACTGGAATGGAAAATGTCACACAGTCCCATGAGCAGTCCAAAGAATCAAATTTACATTCCCAGAAGCAGCTATTAAGTGTTCAATCTCATAGACAACAGTTCCTGTGTAGCTTAGCACACAAGACTCAGAAAGCAAACGCCTGAATCAAATCTGCAACCATGGATTTTGAGGGAAATAAACTCCTTGAACAATAAGGCAGCAAAATGCTGTACCCATTTTAGAGTAAAGAATGTTGGAGTTTTCATTTTTGAAAGAATATGCATCCACCAAATTTTGAAGGAATTTTATATTGAGAGTACACCTTGCCTCGTGTAAATCCATCATAGCACTAGATAAATGTGTTAGAATGACAGGAGAAAATGTTCAATATAATTAAGTTAGCTTAGGCACAATTCTTTGGAAGTTCTTTTTTGTGAGAGAACATACAGGGTTAGAAATCAGACAGACATAAAATTGAATCTTGATCATACCAGGCACTAGTTATATTGACTTAGAATTAAAAATTAAATAACTGTTCATTCCTTTCCCCTCTCCCCCCAGCTTTATGGAGATATAAATCAACAAAAATTCAAGTTGTGCATGTTTTGATATACATATACATTGTAAAAATGATCCACAATCAAGGTAATTAACACATCAATTGCTCTTATTTTCTTAATCAAAAAGTTGAGAAAACTGAGAAAGAGGGAAAATAAGAACTAAATGGGGTGAACAGTGTACATTTGACAGGGGGCTGCCAACTACTAGGCACTAAAACAGTGCTTCCATTCTCATCACTCCTTCCTGCAAGCCTCCTTCCCATTCTACTTTCTCTGCTTAGTTTTCCACAGGTTGCTCATCACCATCGGACAAACCAAGGCATTGACTTGTTTTTGTCCTTTCCACCTGCTAGAATGGTTCACCACTGAACCCTGAGAGCACAGAACAGGCTCACAGTTGGTAAGCAGGTGAATAAACGGGCATAAGAAATTATAACCATTATATTAATATTTTAGTAGTATGAATGGAAATGAGAGGCTATTGAGCTGCTTGTTCACACAATGTGTAAGTAATGGTTTGATTGGAATTAAGAACATCTGCTAAGAAAGTAAATGGACCCACGACTGAATTTGGAATTCATCACTTCCTCAGCGTCTGATTTGTGGCTAACTACAGTAACTCTTAGCCAAAGTGAAAATATCTCCCTCACAGAATTCTTGTAAAGATTTAGAGTGATGATATGAAAGATTTAGCACAGAGTCTGATGTATAGTTTTAGTTTGATAATGATTATCATTGGCTATTACTAAAAATTTTAGGGAATTTATTAAATATGGGCAAATAAAAATTATTGAAAGTTATTGAAAGGTATGAAATGAGAAGTCTCTTTCACTCCCAATTTTATTCCTCAGAAGTCATATCTTACCCTTCCCGCCAGTAACTTTATAATTTTAAACTTATATACATAGCTATATGGGATAATACATATATTAAATCATATTTTGTGCAACTTGCCTCTCACAAGTGCCTTGGAGGTATTCCCACATCATGAATATCATCATTATCCATTATTGCAAAATATTCCATAATGATGTGTTATCTTTTAAATGTCCAGTCCCCTATTTAATGGATGTCATTATTTCTAGTTCTTTGCTCTTAGAAAAACAGTACAAAATATTCTTGTACACATAGTTTTATATACCTGAGCTAGGATAGGACACCAGTAAAAAGTGGGAGATTAAATTTCTGGGACAAAAGTGTGCACTTTTTCTTTGGTAGGGAGAATTTTCAAAACTTCTATTCATACAGGTACACAACAATGTGTGAGAATTTCTGTCTCCATACATTGATTACACTGGTTTATGCTGAACTTTAAGTTTCTAACAAGTATGTTGGGTTACTTTTCATAAATACTAAATTGACTGAAGCTTAACCAATTTTCTAAAGTATATTAGCCATTTTTATTTGAAAACTTTTCGAACAATATTATTGCCCATTTTTCCCCATGATTTGGGGATTGTTCTTTATTAATTAGGAAGAAAATAGTCTCTGACATTTGACAATTTTTTTTATTTGACAATTTATTTTTATTGTATGTTTCAATTAAATAAGTTTTTATTCCATGACCTTTCAGTCATTTCCTTTTAAGGATTATTTCATGCTTCAAAAAGTTATCTCTACTTGGAGAATATGAAAAATTATAAAGTTTCTTTTTGCATTTTCAGGGATTTTAAAAATGCTTTTAACAGTTTTAGATAAGCTGATTTATGGAATCTAACATGAAGTAAAAGAGGAAGAGGGCAATAAGTTGAGTAACACAAATATTGCAACATATTTAAGAAGCAAATGACAGAAGCATTATGAGTCCTAGAAGGAGGATCACATGGCCCAATTCTGACCACAGCTTTATTAACAATAAGGATTTGTGAACTAGGCAAGACATAGTGTTCTATTCCTGATGTCCTTTCTTGTCAAAGAGGATACCCATATGGAGTCTACCTACACATTCAAGCTGAACATCAAATCAGATAGATTTAAGCTTAAAAATGTAAAACTATATGTAGATATAAGGTATTGGTAAAGTTTACAGTACTAGATAACATTTAAGTGTTTTTTTTGTTTGTTTGTTTTTTACAGCTCAGCAAAGGAAACGCATTTCAGTATAACTAGCATTGTAGTTCTAGATTGTCCAGGCAAGCAAAGACTTGTAAATTATGAAGATGATGGTGACACAGTAAAAGAGTTAACACTTATTGCGAGTTGACTATCTGCCTGCCAGGTGTTAGGCTAAGTGTTTCACATGTATTACTGTTGGGTAGATAGGATCTCCAGCTCTTCTAGGGATGAGAGTGTCCTGCTTTGATGCTGCCTTGAGCAATTGCCCCACCTGGGAAGAAGGATAAGGGCAGGCACTTTGTTTTGGCCTCACCCCTAATCCTATCCAGGGCAACTGCTACAATGGGGAAGGAGAGGACACTTTACCAATCAGGTAATTCCCCAGTCTAGGCATAATAGGATTTGGAAAGTGATCTCGAGTAACCTTAACCTAATTATGTCATTAGCCTAAATCTACATTGTAGTTCATTTCACCCCCTCAACCTCTCCCTCCTCCCCACCTCCAGGCTTCCAGAGAAGGAGCTAGCATAGAAGATGCAACCTTGAGAACACCTGCTAAGCATCTGGTAACATCCCACATCTCCCAAAGCCGGTGCCCCGACCAGGCCAATACAAGGAAACAACTCGAGAAGTCCCAGAGAGATAGTTAATCTGTCTCTCTCCACTTGTGCAGACAGACTTGTTTCATTTTATAATAAAAAAAACTTCTAGCATGTGAAACTGCTTCCTATTTGTGGTCACTCCATCGCATGAGTCCTGCTTGTGATTTTTTTTTCCAAGGAAGGAGCCAAATAACTAGGATAACAATCTGCCAGGAACCTGGACCTGACATTTAGGTGTGTCCAGTCATCCTTCTGCCAAGAACACACCAAGAACAGAGAGCAGACTACAACCCAGACATTACCCCACTGACCAATCATACCAGCTAACTAGTCTCTTTAGGTAACTAGCTAATACTAGTCACCTAGCAAGTACTTCCTAGAACAAGGGTTAAAACCCAAGCACATTGACTAAAGAGCCTGTGCTCTTTGCTGGGCAAAAAAAAAGATAAATGTGTTCTTTATAATAACCTTATATTATATATTATTTTCAAAATGTTTATATAAATTGGATAATTTTAAATGACCTTATATGCCATTGAGAGAAAAATTATATCTAGACACAACAAGCAATGAACAGTGAACTCATTGTATAGGTGGCAATTAACAGATTTCAGATTAATAAACTAATAGAATTTCATTCTAATGACCTGTCCACTATCTCATAACATTAGTTACCAATGTAAAACTGAGGCAACATTTGCTTTATCACTTTAATCCTTAGGGAATACTAGTCATGGAGATTTGTACATACACACATTTTTGTACATATATAAGCATATGTGTACATATAAATATATATGAAATATATCAAAATACATTTTTTAGTTGCTAGCATGTTCATTTTTGAAGTATTAAACCAACAGCATGCTCTACTTGCTTTATGTGATTAGCAAGAACTTTACATGCAGGAATAAAAATAAATATACATTTATACAATTTAAAAAGAATATGAAATTTCAAAGACACAATTATAATGTAATGCCAGTGAAGTATTGAGATACTACAATAGAGATATCAAAGATCACCTTTAAAAAATTTCAATGACATATTAAAGATAAAATGTAGACTATCAGGGTAATTAAAATTTAGACTTAAACCACCTGGCCTAATGAATCAAACAGGGTGAAAGCAAACACACACTAAAAATATAAAATATTGTTTTCTTATGTCGAGGAAGAAAAAAATAAATAAAAAAACATAAAATAATCTTACCTATATATTTAATGGAAACCATAATAGGAGCTGTGTGTAAAAGAGAGATTAAAGAGAAAGCACGTCTGTATATGTAGACAGCTCTCATATGACCATGGCCAGATCAATATGTAAATTTCATAGGTCATCTAAAAATGTTGGCAGACTTAACCCTTATTTGAACAGTTTGCAAAAATAACTAAGGAGAGAGGCAGGAAAAAAAAAAAAACAAGACTTAAATGATACTAAGAAACATAAGGAAATGTTATGATCAGTATAGTTTGTCAAGTAATTTCCCATTTACTGCATAAATACAACTTATTAGGGGAAAACACAGAAATTTCCAGGTAAAAGAATAACTAGGCCTCAAAACATGGAGTGATGAAATAGCAGAGGTAAAAAAATGATAGCCAAACTAAGCATTTAGTTGATAGGTACCAAATTATAAAATAGAAAAGGCTGAGGAAAAAAAGTTGATTAAGTAGAAATTTCAAAGGGCAGAAAGATAGAAAATTCATTGTAATTGAGGTATAATTTTAGTGCTGAGAAATACTGTAATAACCCTGGACTAAAGAGATAGTCCCTGAGGTGGGGTCTTAAAAACGAAATTAATAAAATAATTTTAAGAAGGGAGAGAAATGAGAAATCAATTTACATTTACATTGGATTTGGCTTGGTCAAAATGTGTTTTAAAATGCTATTTTTCTTTATTTTGATTAAACACTAATAAAAAAGTTGAACAGTATGATGCATGCATTAAACAAAACAATTTATATAAAGAAATCAGATGGATGATGAGACTTTAAGTGATTTTGGTCCATTTCATAAATATACCAAACCACACTAACAAGTCTGTCTTTTAAAAACTTAATTACATTGACATTTGTACTAGCTGATCATCTATTACCTTAAGTTTAAAGACATATGCCATTTGAGCATTAGCTTCCTGAAAGACACAATATATATATAGATGTGCATGTACATATACACATTTTCTAGGATATGGAAGCATGCATGCCTAATTAGAATTCTTTTTAAAGCTGAGGAGAAAAAAATATTTCTTAGAAGCATGTTATATAACAATATTAAAAAAAAAACACAGGAAATAATACATCTCTGAGGCCTTTTTTTTTTTAATGGAGAAATGTGAAATGTGATCCTTCTGCCTTGACACTTCAAAGAACGATTTGGCACAAATTCTGCAGTTGACTGACACAGCAGCTTCTGCTAGTAGTTTTAAAAGAATATAAAAATGACCTGTCAAACACTACAGTTAAATCAAAATATCATTTTCCAAGTTGGTTCCCACTAAGCTTAAGGGAAGATTTTGCTCTTGGACAAGCCTCAGTTCTCCATCTTCCAAGAGACCAGCAGGTTTCATCTGGAGCACTACTTCTCAAATAAACCCCTTGCAATAACTTGAAAGACATTCTTAAGATTTCCTAGAATCTATAGGATTAAAATTGGGAACATCTTGTGCTAAATGTATTTTTAAGTTTAGCAAAGCCTCATATAATACTTTGTAAAAAAAAAACAAAAAACAAATACATGAATGTGTGTTTTGTGTATCATTCATATATGTACATATATGGTAAAACTTTCAGAAACAAATGTTTCTCTGGAAATACTGAGTCATTTAAATTGCTTCATTTACATCACGCTTCCATGAGTATGTTCTAGAAAACATTAAGAGTCAGACAGAATAAAAAGTAGCAGACTACCATTCTATAATACATAAGACATATCTTAGAAATTCAAAATCATTCTCCCACTCAAGTACTAACTAGGCCACCAAATCATTCTAAAATATTGAAAACCTTCAACTCTCCTGCACGTGTTTTTGTGATAGCTGGCTATCTGCTTGAATGAAAGAGATTACAAAAGAGTAGAGTAAAACCTTCATTTAGGAATCTCCACACTTAAATTTTAAGTAATAGAGAAATTTGACTTACCAAACTTCATTTTAGCACTGACACTGTAATAATCCCATGAAAGTTCACTTGGTATAATGGAGTGATGACAATAGACTTCATAAAGCACTTTAACTTGTGATTATGTAGAAAGAAATCTTTCAGCCTTCTAACTCTACTAGGTAGGTTTAAGTATCATGAATCCTGTCTTTATGCAAGTGTCTATCCTCCTCATTGTTCTCCAACAAGTAACCAAGAACTACAAACATGTTTATTCTGATCATCCTCTTTCAGATTTCTGAATGTCACTTTTCTCTTTTGTTCTAGGGATGCACTTTAAGTAAATATAGTCGGTATGGAATTTTAATTGCTATGGAATGTCCCCTTCAAATGACTCTGCTAGTTCTGCTTCTTTTTTCTTTTGTATTACTCAATTAGTACACAGATCCTCAGAGACTTCTGGGACATGGCAATGTTTTGTTGTTGTGTTATTTTGGGTTTTTTTTTTTTTTTTTTTTTTTTTTGGCTTTTGAAACACAAGGTCTCTCAGTTGAGGTATTTCAGTAAGCAAACTATCCTACTCCTCAATGCCACCAGTCCAGTTCATCGGTAACAATACAAACATGAATTGAGATGCTTGTGATGTCTGAATGTTTCAGTATACTCTGCAATACTCCTTTTGTTAACCACACAGTGCTGTTGTGTTCAGAGTGAATTCTCTAGGACTATCCTTCATGTTCCCAGGCTGCATTTACAAGGCTCAGAGCAGCATCCTTAATGTATTCTAGGGACTGAAAACATTTTCTGGACATGATCCCAGATCATTGCTAGGCCTGTTTTTCCTCTCATTTTCAACAACTCCTCAGGGAAAATTGGGTAATCACAATAGGTTAAAGGAAAAGAGAGTGCAGTGAGTAAAAATTTGAGAAGAAATAAATCCATGAAAACATGGACACCACACCATTTCTGCAGCCCCAAATGAAAAACCCTTAAATACTTCCGATGTCATAAAGAAGCAAATCCCCAAAGATCATTTTTATAATAAACTTTCAGTATAGACGTCTTTTCATTTTTATCTTGTTTTAGAATGATAGTTGGTTTTAGGTATGTAAATTTGTAATCACACCTAAATTAATGCAATTCCATATCAAAAGCACAAATATTCCTAAATTAGGAGATATCATAAGTTCCTTGGTCTTCCACTCTGTTTACAAATAATGCTCACTTTATCCACTTAACACTTATTTCTGTTTTGAAAGCATACAGCCACCAATGGCAGTTTAACCAAAATAAGTCTCCAAATAATATCAAAAATATTTAGTCAACAGTGAACCTTATTCTGACACTTATTCTTTTAATATATTTATCACCCTGTGCACTAGAAAATATTTTAATTCTTCAAAGTATCAAAATTCAAGTAACAAAGTTGAAATTAAATGTATGCTATTTATTAAAATTTCCCTGGCTTATCTGTAATGTCATTTAGGTTAGGCAGAAAAATACTGTGGTGGTTTTAAGTCTTTTGGTGCAAATTAATTACTTGGAAAACCTTTTCTTTCTGTGCTACAATGGCTACCAAGGAATATTCCAGTCTTTCAGACACTTTTTATCCAAGCCTAGGTGAATAATATTCAAACTCAAAATAGGCAATGTCTGTTTTAGAAAATTTCCAATATATGAATGTTTTGAGGGATTCTCTTTAATTTGTATAGATGAAGCACAATGAATAAGTCTGACTAAATTTAGTCATCTCAATTAAATAAATCATAAGTTTTAAGGGATACTTAAATCTGCTTAGGAGTTTCTCAGAAGAAAGATAGTAACATTTTTTAAGGCTTAACATCCTCAGATCCTTGTTTTATCTTGTATACTGAAGAGCACCTTGTTTTCCAGAAGCCATGTGTGGCTGATTGGATTCTAGAGATGCCCATTAACACACTGAGTTCAGAAGGAAAGATTCAAAAGTTGTTTTCATATTTTACTGTGCAGACAAGGACATGATATTGTCTCTAAAAGTGTCAATGTTCTATTTATTCAATTAAATAGGGAGTGTTATAAGAACATGCATTTTCCCTTAGGACTCACAAGAACTGTTCTCCTTTGTTCAACATTGGTAGGAACTGATTTTTCTATTCTATCTCCTCCATCCCAGTCCCCATCCCCTCTGTACACAGGGATAAGGAAGCATCGAGCCATGCTCCTGCGAACCCTCTCATAACCTCAAGGAAAGCCAGCCTAGGTCAAATCCAACACCCAAATAAAGAACAGAGAAGTTAAAAAGAGAGAGCAAGCAGTTTCGTGCAACTGTGCCTGAAAACTGCTAACACCAGAGTTTTCAATTACATGGGCCAAGAAATCCTTGTATTGATTCAGTTAGTTTAGGTGGAAAGCAGCCAAATTGATACCTTGATATTCTATGTAAAAAATGAAACTTATATCACATGTATCATAACTAAAATATCTAATAAAATTTCTAGCTTATTAAGTGTGGTCAAAAAAATAGCTTAACAAGTTGATCTCTTTAAATAAAATAGGGAAGGAAATTATTCTTGTAATATGGTTTTCTACACTATATGCAACAAATACAGTCATATATAAAGCTCATGTTAAGATACCATGTGACTATATTTTATTCATCTATACATCCCTAGAACACTTTAGTGTCCCACTCATAGAAAGTATTCCTAAGCATCTCAATTTATCATTTATTGGTTTATTTATGAATAGGAAGGGAGTAGGTCACAATGAAACTCCCTATAATGTTTTTATTCAAAACTCTGCAGGTAGTGTTTACCATTATATTCCAGAGTTTAATATAGTACCTGATACATAACATGTGCTCAAATAGTCACTGAATGGATGCTTAATAAACTATACTATAGATATCATAGCAGAGGTTAAAAAAAGACATGGGTACTTTAAATACTGTGGTAGGAGAGGAGGTATTTTTACTTATATCAAGTTTAAAAGGACTGGTGATTTTCCAAATGTGTGTTTTTCATGTTTAAACATTGTATGGATATATACCATGCATGTAATGGAATAAAGAACCATAAAGTAGTCTGCTTTAAGAAAAAAACTCAATGTATTAAAAACATAGTTTGATTATTCCACATTAGAAAATATTCTTATGTAGGGCTTTAATTCTTTCATTCCACAGATATTTATTGAGTAACTGTAATGCAAGGATGAATGACATACTTTTAGACCATAAACTTTCTTTAAACATCATAAATGATCCAATATACCAATTATGTTTATGTATCCATTTGCAGAAATAGACATATTGATTAAAATGAAATCTTCTAAAGTTCATTTAATCATATCAGAAAGCATGATTAAATATTGAGTTTAGATCATTAAGTAGTTGTTCATGCAATTATAGAGGCTTAGAAAAATAAAGAAAAAAGTAGTTTTATTATTTTATTTTTTTCTATTAAAAATCCTCTCCAAGTCTCTTGAATATGTATGTTCTACCGTCTCAGTTTTTACATGCCAATCTACTATTATAGACTAACATACATGATCACTTGATAAAAGCGTGATTCTGTTGGGTATTTTAGTGTTCTGGACTGCTCATTTGTTTTGTTTAAAAACAGAGGGCCTTTTGGTCCAACTACATAATGCACTGTAGAGGGAGGTGATGAGTATGGCCTACCTACTGGACCCTTAAACATGGTCCCCTGGGAATTGCCATTTGTTTTGGTCCAGTGGCCTTTAATTCCAGGTAATGTCTTTCTACTTGTTTCCATCTGTGAGATATTATCATCATCCACAGGGGCATTGCCTAGTTGAATTGTTGTGCTAAAGAATTTTAAAATATTGATCATTTGTAGAGTCATGCGGAAATGAATAAAATACAAAGATAATTGTCACTATCAACAAATATAGCATTGTCCTGAGAAAATCTGAATCAAATTGACTCACTCTCAAGAGAACCTTTAATATGATGAATTCTTAAACATCAAAACAAAATGCATAAATGTCAAAACCCAGGAGAAAAGGACCGTAAATAGAGGCTTAGTCTGTCTCAGGGGACCCTGCAGGTTCTACCTCTGCTATCGACTGTGATAAACACAAAAATTGGAATCAATAGGAAGATAAATACAACACTTTCATATGAAGAGGTACAGAGAATATTAGTTTATATATAGCACTAATATGCAAAACAATAGATAAGCTCTAAAAGCATGCCAAAAACCAGAAAAAGCAGAATTGTTAAGTGTCCTACAGTGAGCAATACTCAAACAATGAGATTATGTTCCCTAATATCCTTCCTATAATTGCAAAAATATGCTTTTCAAATAAATTAGTTTTAAATACATTTGTATGTCAGATTACATGGTATAAGATTTTAAAGAGAAATAATATGGTAACCTCTCTTATATGACCTGTGCCTAAGTAGTAATGAAAAATGAAAATATTATTAAAATGTACTATATATACATATATAGATTTAGAAATTTGGACAGAACTATAAGTCAAATTTGCAGAGACTCTTCCTTAACATACAGATAATATACTGTACCAATTTTGCTTTCTCAGGCCTTTGATTTAGTGCAAATCATATGCTGTATGTATAAACTTAGGCAATCAAACAGTAACTAGTAGACATTAGGAATTTGAAATAACTAAAAGTACATACTGAATTTAAGCTTAATTTTCATGTTCAGCTGTTAAAATACAGGTATGGTAGAAGAACCTATGTGAATATTCTTACCAGCAAAATATGGAGATTTGCCACAACAGCAGCTAAGTTAGTCTTGCATTCACTGATAAATTAGGTTGCCATAGCAAGCCCATAGCCACTGAGTTTCTAAGCAACCTGAGACTCCACAGGCTGCAGATACTTAGGAGTCCACTGATCTTTCATCATCCTTAAGAAATAGAAAAACCTGTGGTACCGAACTCAGTAGAGGGTCCCCTGATTATCTAGTACAGCAGTGACCTCCATAAAACACCTCTTTCCTGATAGTCACTTATTAAATAATATTTGTACTTGGACATTAATGATTATTTAGAGCTAAGTGGGTGAAATTAGGTATAGAAAATGATCAGTCTCTGGCATGTATCTGGGCAGACACATCTTTGTTGGACGAATTAATAAGATGCAATACATAACCCCACTCCACACACAAAGTCATTTACATAATACTAGCATTCATAAATTCCTTGCCTTTTAATATAAAAAATGTATATTTTAGTGATATTACAGTGTGTTACTTCAATTTATTTATTTCTAATTATTGTACACTTAGGTAACATAGGTAATTATAAATCAGCAATTCCTTGAGCTTTTGTGTTGAAATATGTAAGCATGGCATATCCAGAATACTTGAGTAACAATATTAGCTACCCCAATGGCAAATAGAATTGCATGGATCTGAAGTTCAAACAAGCGTATGCTTTTTTGAAAGAGCATGTATTAGCATTTCCTGTTCCTGTATATAAATGCCTTCAGCCCCCTACCTTCACACAGTGCCCACTGAGGTAAACCATTGCCTCTTGCACTCTTTTAATTTATCAGCCTCAGCTTCCAATTATTTAAGATAATCACAATCAATAAAGGCATAAAAATGTTGTTTATTTCTATAGAACACTGTATCAGAATACAAATCATAAAATGTCATTTATAGAAATGATCATATGTGACCAGTACTACAACTGTATCTATAATCTGCAAGATTTTACTTATTTCCAGTACATGTTTTTCTATACTTTCCATTATCATTCTATGTAGCTAATTTTTACTAGGGAAAACACCTTAAGAATTATTTGTAAATTAAAAACTGGCTTAATTTGTGCTTAATTTTTTAGCACTACTTTGTATAGCCTATTAGCTAGTGCAAAGATTCAGTAACCCAAATCAATAAAACATGACTGAGTTCTCTAACCTGAGAGTAAAAGTTGCAAAGTCACCTCTAACAAGTCACAGTAGTCACCTGTGTCTAGAGTCATGCCAGGAATGCCAGCAGCAGAGACAGACTGTGACCTCTACTTATTACTGTTGACCATCAGAAGCAGAGGAGATAAATTCTTATTTCTCCAAGACTGAGAAGATAACCACTTTGTCTTATAATCTTAACATAAGAGACCCAAATTTTCAATAATGATATTCATCAAAATTGCTTCTTTGGGTAACAAGTGACCATCTGCAATGTAATAGTCTTCCTGAGACATATAAATTCTTAAGAATAAAGAATACACATGAATTTTCCCTTTTAGTATGTTTTTCTATTAAGATTATGCCTCCCTTGTTGTTAGCATATAAGCGTATGTATGTTGGAGGGTTCTGATAATTTCAAATATGTTTTGAATTTCCTCTTATCACTTAGTAATGATTATTACTGACAAACCATAGTAAAACTACTATACCTCACCAGCTCCCTCTCCTTTCTTTTATATATGTAACTTATCTAAAAGTTTAGTACAGAGTGCTTGAATGTCTGCAGTATCTTATATATTCTGTTCCCTGAGAGACAGATAAGTATTATCTTAAGCTAGACAACAGCAGAGCAAAACTCGGACCAAAGTAAGAGATTTTAGTATTGCAAGCATCAGTCTGGAATCTCACACCTTTAGGCTAGGTAACTTCACAGTGATCACACAGGCATAATTACCAGTTAGAAGTCCGATGAAAGAGTGTAAGGCCACCAATGTTAATGCACTTTCAAAATGCTGGTTGAAGACCACAGAATTAACACTGATGACTCTGGTTGTGTTTGCTCCAAGTACTGGGTCAAATCCCTGCTGTGCATCAGTCAGCCCCACCTCCGAGTGTCCAAGAATGGCTGTGGAATTTTGACTGACACTCCAGTGAGGCAGTGGAATTCCTAAACTAAAGTAAACTCTGCAGCCAGTGTTTGTTAACCTCTAAAGCTTAAAAATGAGCTTCTCTTTACTCTGATTCTTTCCTTTAGAAAAAAGAAACAATTAGTCTGTGACGTTTAAAAGAACAGAGAAGCAGTTCCCTCAGGGATATCCCTACTTACTTTGTGGTAGCAATTCCCTTGACACTTTTTATCCTGTCTTCATTACAGGACTTTATGGTCCGCCTAAGAACCACATAACAGTGTGTACACTGGTCTTTGGGATAAGAAACAAAGCATGGATGAATATTCTGCTTTGTGAAAAGCTTGAGATGAGGACATTAGGCAGGGCCCTGAAACACTAACCCCATCAGGCTTATTCCTTTGCCATATGAGACAGCAGTATTTGATGGGTATAATATTATATATGCAAAAATACAACCATCAAATAAATTAAAACAAAAATAAAGACTCCATAGGAAAAAAGGCCACATGCTAAAAGAGACTGCAAATGCATGTTTCCCAAGATCATTTAAGGCAGCAATTCTCTCAGAATTGAGGTTAATGACAGACACCCTCGTCCATTCACATACTAAATGGATATTTATCGTGAGCACACTGTATACAGAGAACTCTGCCACAAAGAGAGCATGATCCCTATGAGGTTTTTTTTTTTTTTTTTTTTTTTTTGAGACAGAGTCTCACTTTGTTGTCCAGGCTAGAGTGAGTGCCGTGGCGTCAGCCTAGCTCACAGCAACCTCAAACTCCTGGGCTTGAGTGATCCTTCTGCCTCAGCCTCCCGAGTAGCTGGGACTACAGGCATGCGCCACCATGCCCGGCTAATTTTATATATATATATCAGTTGGCCAATTAATTTCTTTCTATTTATAGTAGAGACGGGGTCTCGCTCTTGCTCAGGCTGGTTTTGAACTCCTGACCTTGAGCAATCCGCCCGCCTCGGCCTCCCAAGAGCTAGGATTACAGGCGTGAGCCACAGCGCCCGGCCCCCTATGAGGTTTTATATAATTTACTTCAAATACTTTAATAAAATTGTAGAGTGTATATGAGTGTTTGGTACATCTAATCAATTTTCTTAAAGTGGGTAGTTACCCTATTTGAGAAAATTTATTCTAGAACTGGTTACCTAGCATTTAATAAAAGCCCACAATTTATTAATAATTATCTTTATCTCCTCAGAACAGAAGATTGGTATAATAATTATTTACAATGAAGTTTTCACTAGAGAAATTAATGGTATCAAAGACTTACGAATTGGCTAGAAATATTAGTGGCTAATTCCCTACTCTTACATAATAGGGTAAAGTCTACCAAGGACAGTTGCCTAAAGCTCAGTTCAGAAACGGCTCATTGTCTAGCTGTTGATTTTAGAGCATTCTTGTTTGCCTAAGACTGGACGGTTAGCTCAATTCTGTAGTTAGCATATTGAATGTGCACCTCAGATGAACTGTTATTTATTGAAGCTACCAGTATTTACTAAGACAACGCAAAAATAGGGTCTGTCCAAATCGGCCAAGGTAGTTTATAAACAATTTCAAGGACCTCACATTCTAGAAAGGCAGCTTGTACACAGAAGACAACCCCACAGAAAGATTCATGGATAGAAGACAAAAAAGTTTCCTGGACTCATAGGAAATCCACAGCTGTTCAGATAAAAATAGCTGTGACTCATAGTCCAAAGAACTTTCACCTACATCTATGCATGATCCATATTTTTCTTTTATGACCTTCACATTGCAGAAGTTAAGGGAATTTTAGGAATCATCTAGTCATGATCATTTAACAGATGAGAGTTCAGAGAGCCAAAAATTTAGAACCATTTGTTCTAAATCCTAATGGTTATTTAAAAAAATTCTTAACTAGAATATCGCTTTTTCTCCTTATGTTTCCATTTTCCCCACTTGTTACCTCTTTTCTACAGCTCTTCCCTCAGTTTCTGCCCTGATATTTATTTGATAAAATATTCCTTTCCTTTCTTGGGTATGTCATTATTCTTTTTTGTTCCTCTTCAGCAATCCTAGTCAACTTCATATTAAGCTTCTGAATCTCTGCATAACTAGAATAACTTATAACCTTCTTTGAGTCCTATATACTGTTATTTGTACCTTGGTGCTAATATGAAGTTAATTTTTTAAAACTATTCTGATTCTATTTCTTTTTAGTTCTTAAGTTTTATTTTAAATAATTTTTAAATTTTAAAATTATTTAAATTATTAAATATAGTAAATTTTTTTTCTATTTTAATTAATGTATTCTCTTTCTCCTCCCTCATGTAAGATGACTTGAAGGGAAGGATATCATAGGGAAGGATAAGGGAAAATATTCCTTCACATATGACCCTGGGTCAGGTGTCATGCTAAATGCTACCATGTATCATTATTTGTTAGCCAAATTTTTATAGATAACTGACACAGGAAAGTTAATAAATTAGACAAATGTGAACATGTCCAGAATTATAGGTATATCTTGGAGATAATGTGGCTTTAGTTCTAAACCACTTTAATAAAGTGCAATAAGTGAATATTGAAACGAGTTACAATTTTGGGGGGGGGTTCCCAGTGCACATAAACATTATATTTACACTACTCTATTAGGTATGCAATATCACTATGTCTAAAAAAATGTACATTAATTTAAAAATACATTATTGCTAAAAAGTACTAACAAGCATCTGAGCTTTCAGCAAGTCAATCTTTTTGCTGGGGGGAGGGTTCCTTGCCTTGCTGTTGATGGCTGCTGTTTGGTCAGGGTGGTGGGTGCTGACTGATGGGGTGCTGTGACAGTCTCTTAAAATAAGACAAAAATGAAGGGTGCCATATCACTTAACTCTTCCTTTCACAAAAGATTTCACTGTAGCATGCAAGGCTGTTTAATAGCATTTTACCCACAGTAGAACTTCTTTTAAAACTAGAGACAACCCTCTGAATCCCTGCACTGCTTTATCAACTATGTTTATGCAATATTCTAAATCTGTTGATGTCATTTCAACAACGTTCACAGCATCTTCACCAGGTGTAGATTCCATCTCCAGAAACCACTTTTTTTGCTCATTTATAAGAAATAACTTCTCCTTTGTAATAGTTTTCTTGTGAGATCACATCAATTTAGTCACATTTTCAGGTGTCAATTCTAATTTTAGTCTTGTTTTTTTCCTCCACATCTGCAAGCATTTCCTCCACTGAAACCTTAAACCCCTCAAAGTTATGAATTAGAGTTGAAATAAACTTTTTCCAAACTCCTAATAAATGTTGATATTTTGATCTCCTCCCATGAATCACAAATATTCTCAATGGCATCTAGAATGATTAATTCTTTCCAGAAGGTTTTCAACTTATTTTGCCTAAGGTCTATCAGAGAAATCACTATCTATGGCAGCTATAGCCTACGAAAAGTATTTCTTACATAAATCTTGAAATTAAAAATGACTCCTGGATCTCTAGACTGCAGAATGGATGTTGCATTAGCAGGCATGAAAACAACAGTAATCTCATTATACATCTCCATCAAAGGTCTTGGCTGACTGGGTGCATTGTCATTTGTCAGTGATATTTTCAAAGAAATCTTTTTATTCTGAGCAGTAGTTTCCAGCACTGGGCTTAAAATATTCAGTAAATAAAGCTGTAAACATGTGCTGTCATCCAGTGTTTGCTGTCTCATTTATAGAGCATAGGCAGAACAGATTTAGTAGCATTCTTAAGGGCCTTAGGATTTTTGAAAGGGTAAATGATCATTGGTTTCAACTTAAAGTCACCAGCTACATTAGCCTCTACAAGAGAGTCAGTCTATCTTTGAAGTTTTGAAGCCAAGCATTGACTTCTGCTCTGTAGCTACGAAAGTCCTAGATGACATCTTCTTCCAACAGAAGGTTGATTCATCTACATTGATAATCTGTTGCTTATCATCTTCATCAATGACCTTGGCAAGATTTTCTGGATAACTTGCTGCAGCTTCTACATCAGCACCTGCTGTTTCACCTTGCACTTCTAATGTTATGGAGACAGCCTCTTTCCTTAAACCTTATGAACCAACCCTGCTAGCTTCCAAATTTTCTTCTGCAGCTTCCTCACCTCTCTTGGCTTTCATAGAATTGAAGAGGGTTAGGGCCTTATATTTTTGATTATGCTTTGGCTTAAGGGAATGTTGTTGCTGGTTCAATCTATCTAAACTGTCTCCATATCAGCAATAAGTCTGTTTCACTTTCTTATCATTCATGTGTTCACTGGAATAGCACTTTTAATTTCCTTCAAGAACTTTTCCTTTGCGGTCACATCTTGGCTAACCATTTGGTGCAAGAGGCCTAGCTTTTGTTCTGTCTCTACTTTGGACATGTCTTCCTTACTAAGCTTAATCATTTCTAGTTTTTTATTTAAGGTAGGAGACATGCAATTCCTCCTTGCACTTGAACATTTAGAGGCCATTGTAGGGTTATTAATTGGCCTAGTTTCATTATTGTTGTATCTCAGGGAATAAGGAGGCCCCAGGAGAGGGAGAGAGATGGGGGGACAGTTGGTCCATAGAGCAATCAGAACACATGAAACATTTGTCAATTAAGTTTTCCATCTTATATGGATGTACATGGTTCATGGTAGTTCCAAACAACTACAATAGTAACAAGGATTGCCTATCACAGATCACCATAATAGATGTAATAATGGAAGTGTTTGAAATATTGAGAGAATTACCAAACTGTGACCCAGAGACATGAAGTGGGCATGTGCTGTTGATGAAATGGTACTGAGGCACCTGCTCAATGCAGTGTTGCACAAACCTTCAGTTTATAAAAATGCAATATCTGAAGAGCAATAAATTGAAGTGCAATAAAACAAGGTATGCCTGTAGTATAAAGTAGGTAGATCTTGAGTTTATGTGTCTAGTTGGCCTGAAATATCAAAGAGTAGTAGGAAAACAAGGACACATGGTAAAGTATAGGCATTTTTTTATTAATATCTAAATCCTTGCCTTTTATCAATATAAATTGCCCATAGTTGCATTTGTCCTACTTTGATGTTTTTAAATGACCTTCATCATTTGTATATCTAGATTACCATTAAAATAATACATTTTGGCCGGGTGCGGTGGCTCACGCCTGTAATCCTAGCACTTTGGGAGGCCGAGGCGGGCGGATTGCTCGAGGTCAGGAGTTCGAAACCAGCCTGAGCAAGAGCGAGACCCCATCTCTACTATAAATAGAAAGAAATTAATTGGCCAACTAATATATATAGAAAAACTTAGCCAGGCATAGTGGCACATGCCTGTAGTCCCAGCTACTTGGGAGGCTGAGGCAGCAGGATTGCTTGAGCCCAGGAGTTTGAGGTTGCTGTGAGCTAGGCTGATGCCACGGCACTCACTCTAGCCTGGGCAACAAAGTGAGACTCTGTCTCAAAAATAAAATAAAATAAAATAAAATAAAATAAAATAAAATAAAATAAAACAAAACATTTATTCACATTGACATTTCATTGAATAAACTAATCCTTGAGACCAAATATTTCTGGGTCCAGTGAATATGAAAATAAAATAAATAAAACTCTAATGGTAATAACTTAGACATATATATGTAGAAAAAATTATAGAATAGCACAGTAGGTGATATAATCCAAGGTTTATAGTATAACCTATAAAAGGAGGCAGCATTAGGAGGAGAGATGTCAAGCTCCACAGAGAAAATGACACTCTGGCCCCTTTTTCAAACCTAAGTCAGAGATCAATTACCAGGCATTGGAGAGGAAGGATGAAGGCAGAGAATATCTCCCAATCCATAGAACAATTTAGCAATTTCTACAAGCCAGGGACTTAAAAAAAGAAAATATAAATAGTTGTTGTGATAACTTCACAATATATGAGAAAAAATCATTTCAATTAATTAAGCACCTGCTATGTTCAGGCATTATTTGAAAAAAAGTGAAGTTTTTACCATATAATTCAAAAATAATTAGTCTCAAACTGCTAAAAGTTCTCACTTTACTTGTAAAAAGCACAAATAGAAACCAAAAATTCTGCTTCAAAGCACAAAAATTTTACTTGAAGCTAGAAGAAAAACATATTTGATGCATTTTATAAAGCATCTTTATTGTTACTTGGTTAAGTTTAGAGCTTTAAATTTAGAAAATAAGAGCAAATATGTTGACTTGTTATAAAAGCACACCCAGGTTTAATTTGAAAATAATAAATACAAAATTAAAGGTCAATGTATAACTTTGGAAGCACTTTAATGATTTTTAGATCTAAAACTATTCAAACTAACAATATTAAAATGTAAGTGCTTATGGCCATTACCGATTTCTTTGCTGTTTTGATAAGTAATGAAAATTTTAAAAAGATCTTAGCATATTTGCCTTTTACTATGGGTAAAAGCATATCATCTTACTGTGAATGTTAAAGGTTAGAAAAAGCAAACAGTCACACTCAGGCCTAAGGAAACAAGAAATATGAGATTGTATAAATAATAATTCACAATAAAATGAAAAGTAATACATATTATTTAAACAAATTAAATCCAGTTGGAAATTTTTTTCCATTTCAAATAAGACAAATAAAATTTTGTTCGTTCTGTTTTTCACTCTAAAACATTCCTAAAATTTAGATAGCCTACGCTGTAGCACAATGAGAGGAAATTAGCTTTTTAGAAGTACTATTTCTTCTTTTTTTTTTTGAGACAGTCTCTCACTCTGTCACCCTTAGTAGAGTGCCATGGCATCATCATAGCTCACTGCAGCCTCAAACTCCTGGGTTCAAGCAATCCTCTTGCCTCAGCCTCCTAAGCAGCTGAGATTATAAGGAGCATGCCACAAAGCCCAGCTAATTTTTCCATTTTTAGTAGAGATGGAGTGTCACTCTTCCTCAGGCTGGTCTTGAACTCCTGAGGTCAAGCAATCCTCCCACCTCGGCCTGCCAAAGCACTACGATTACAGGTGTGAGCCACTGCATCTGGCCTTACTGATTTTATTTTCCCTAATCTTCTTTATTCTCCTTTCTTTAAAAGTCTTCCAGCAATCCCAGATCACTCATTTTAAATTCTGTTCTACAGGTGCCACACAAATATAACACTTTGTGGTCACATTCATTTCTAAGCTCTACTAACTTTACCAAGAGCAGAGGCCAGTCTGAGGACAGCACACTCCTTCCATGCGTAACTTACTCCTGGCCTCTGCGGGTAGCTTTTACTGCAATCTCTTCTCTATTGGTCAACTGAGTTAGACAAAAAGCAACAGAGTGTTGCTTTTCCTATCAAAGGTAGCCCCCAAAGTCCTTGGACCAGGACAAGATTCCTTTTACCCTGAATTTAGGTGAGCTTCAATCTTTAAGCCCATGATACATGAGCAACCTGGTAGAATGAGGTCACTGGGGAAATAATTATTTAAATCTAACTGCAATTCCATTTAAATGGTATCTTATACCCCTTCTTCCCTTGGGCTAAGTAGAACCAAGTCTGTTTCTGGTGAGTACTTTAAAAGTCATTGTGCTTATCACCAGAATCTGATTGAAGTATAGGTGAAATAATTTTGTTGTGTATTGATGGACTTTTTAAATTATCATATCACCATTTTTACTCTTTGTGAATATCATTTCATATTCAATTTGTGAAATAATAGTATTTTTTCAGAGGCATGTTTATTGAAAAACCCAAGTTGTGTCGTGTTACACTAGTGGCTAACTCAAAGAGTGCTTTCTGCAGCCCAGACAGTGCTTACCACAAACCAGACACCATTCTGAAAACATTATAGGACCATCTAAATTCATCTTCACAACCTTTTAAGTATTACTATTTTCTCAATTTTATGAATGTCAGAAGTGATGCTCTGAGAGGTAACTTGCTCAAGGTCAAGCAGTGCTGACCTAAGAGTCAAACACTGGCAGCTGCATTCAGACCCTGCTTCTTTAGCCATTATGTCACACTATTATTAATATCTATCACTATCCATAAAACAATGAAAAAAAGAAAAAGTTTATGAAATTTCTCTTAACATTTTCATAAGAGAATAAGTATTATATGTAACAAAAAATAGAAATATTTACATAAATACAATAAAATTCTGCCCAAATCTAAACAGATCTTGTAACTAATTTAGGCATGACCACGTTTTGGCACTTTAATGCTTATCAATCTTGTCTTTCTCTGAGGACAACACTCCATTGATAGCAGCACAGACATAACTGAAGACCATATCATATCCATTTGAGAAAAGAAAATGTCATAGTGTCTAATATATATTTGAAGATTTTATCATACTTACAGTTTTACTTTTTAAAAATGATTGAAGACAAATATATTTCAATTTTCAAAAATTGAAGTCATGTAAATTGAGATAGGACCTCTCCTGGCAGAAGTTACTGCCACTCCTTCCATCTGATCTCTGTTAACTGATCTGTAATTTTGTATTACGGGTATTTCATATCTATGTGATTCCAAGACCCCTCCCCAAGGGGTTGAATATTGATTAGTGTAAGCCAATAATTCTTTTACAATAAGAGATGTATACCAAACATCAAAATGCTGACCATTGACACATAAAGGAAAGTCAGTCAGAAAGCTTTAGTGACAGTTTTTCTCAGGTTTAAAAGGCTGACTTCCTACGGAGTCTAGCTTCTTACTGCCTTTGGACATTGTGATATAAAGACATGATGCTTGAAATTGCTGCAGCCACTTTGCACAGAGATAAAAGCCAAGAAAAACCAACATAGAAGCCTAACATTGGTAGGCCCATGAATTAATCAGCTTGGAATCATTCTGTGTATTGACTCCTTGTTGCATGAAAAAAAGTAATAGCTCCCTATGATGTGAGTTACTTTTATTGGAGTATTTTGTTATTTGTAGACAAAAGCATCCCAACTGATACAATGATAGACCTCAGAAAATGTTTGCTGAGATTTTCATGGTGCTATTCAAATAATAAATACTAAGAAACAATTACCAGCTTCTAAAAGGCTTGCCTATATATTTTTGTCTAATATATTTTTCAAATAGTTATCAAAATACTGTCTTGCTAACACAATTATTTGCTCAAATTGTATTGTGTGCATATATATACAGATGATCCCTGAATTATGATGGTTCAACTTTATGATGGTACAAAAATAATACAGTGAGTAGAAACCATACTGTAATGCACTAATTCAATAAATTACATGATATATTTAACACAATTATAAAATATATTTTGTGTTAGATGATTTTGCCAATTGTAGGCCAATGTAAGTGTTCTGAGCCAATTTAAGATATAGGGTAAGCCATGATGTTCAGTAAGTTAGGTGAATTAATTGCATTTTTGACTTACATTATTTGGATATTTTCAGTTCACAACTGGTTTATTGAGATGAAACCCTATTATAAATCAACAATTGTAAGTCTATACAATCAAATTAAAATAAAGAACAAAGAAATGCTACAAGACTTCCTAACATCTAAAGGGTATATTTCTTCAAAGGGAGAAAACATTACATGTTTTCAAAATTCAAAATAAAAATTAAATGCAAGTTTCTATCACTCCAGGAATTAGAATTATCTAAACTGACAAAGGAAATGTAAAATATATAATTAACTAATTGGAATCAAAGAAAAGCTGTCATGGTAACCAGGAAAGGGTCTTCCATTTGCTTTGGAAAGACTATCAGGGAAACTCTATGGGTTTTCTTGAAACTTCCTTTGATTTCCTATGATTTCTCTGGAGGTATTATAAAAAATAAAAAGACAAGCTTTCTAAGCTTTAGGTTAAAAGGAAGGAAGGTGCTACAAAACTAGTTTATTTGCTCAACAGTTACTGACCATGAATTATTAACATATTCCACACCTTGAGCTTGGCACTGGGTTACAAAGATGAAGAAAATGTAATCTTGAACGGATTGTGGTTTTGTGAAGAGGAGATATATTGTAAAAGAATAGAAAGAGGTTTCAGTGGATGAATAGACATTTTCCAATCACAGATGATGGAGAAAGAGCAATAGAAGCAGAAAACGCAGCATGTGTAAATTCAGAGGCAGGAAGGGAGTGATATGTTTAGAAAAGTACAAACATCCTTTTCAACAAAGTGCCAAAAGTGAGGAGAATGAGTGGAGCTTGAACTTTATTCTGTAAGCAGAATATAACCTTTAAGTAATTATAACTGGGGACAGGGAAAGGATAACAGTTTGCACTTTTAAAAGATCACATGAAAAACAGTAAATTGGGCTGAGAAGTCTAGCTACTTGACTAATAAAATAATGCTGGAAAGACATAGGCCCTGAACTAGAACTCGTATCCAGCTCAATGAAGAGAAGGTATACTCATTCTAGACAGGTTGGATTGTGGGGGAATATGCTTACAGTGTATAGCTGCAGCCATGGCAAAGAGACTGTAAAATTGGAATGCAACCCCTAAGAGTCATTACAGTGAGTGGGAAAAACGTCTTGGTAAGCTTTCTTGATATCATTCTGGAACATAACAGCAAGGGTAGAAAGAAGAGAACTAATGAAAAATAACAGTCCCTATAAAAGCAGAGGACAACACAAATACACTAAGGGTCAAAGGACCCAAAAACTTTGCACTTATTTTGTATTGGCTCTAGTTGAAGTGACAAATACAAGTACAAAGCTTACAAGTAGCAGAGCAGATAACAAGTGCACCGACGGTTTTCAATTGATATTAAGAAATATTTAATCTCCTAATTTCACATTACAAACGGGTGTCCTGGGGTTGGGCTTTGGCTCCCAGATTTGGCTTCCAAGGTAGTGCAGAATCAGGGCAGCACTTCTGTATCATGGATGGGGGCGCTGTGAGGGGCAGACGGAGGGGATAAGAGACCCGGCAAAGGCCAAGAGACAGAAAGAGCCCCCGCAAAATGTCACAGACCAAAAGGCAGGGGACACTTTAATTTCATTTACATAGTGTGGAGTGAGAAACTAGACTCAGGAAGAATCTCTTTAGAAAAAAGCAATGGATAAAATGATTATATGAACCTGTTTTTAGGTGAATATATTTATAGGTTATCTTGTTGGCCAGGGAGTATATAAATGTAAATGCATTATGATTGTTTAAAAATGTGGGATAAAAGGGAAAAAGAAAACCTATGTCTGAACCCAGTGGAAAATGAGGAGGCTCTCCAAGACATAATCTAGGTAGTTTTTATGATTGAAAACAATCACCACTGTTGCCCTCAAGGCTGATATGCTCTGGAAACAAGGATTACACACAAGCAAAAAAGAGAATGATGCCCATTTTATTCTAGTATAATTTGTATAACCAGTTCAAGAATATCTTTGATATGTCAAAAGTTTGGAAAAATACATCAAGTATAGGAATATTGCTGCTAAGAAAATGAATAGCGTTAATTCTCTTTTATTTCTATTTCAAATAGATACCTGCTGCTTAAGCTGGGCACATGAAATATACCTTTGACATTCAAATAAAAGTAATAAATATTATTCTATAGAAAATTTCCAGACAGTAATATTAAAGAACAATCTATGAGTGGCTAGTTAGCTCAGCTGGTTAGAGCATGGTGCTAATAAAGAACAATCATATACAAAAGCATTTAGATAACTATGTGCAAATTTGACCATGCCTAAAATAAAGACTCCAAGAGTACTATCTTAACTTCCCAATTAACTAATAGATATTTTTATATTTGTATTATTTGCCTTTTATTACTATTCCCAAAGAATCAACTAAGTTTTCAGGTTCTTGCTCTAATTTAACTTTTGAACCATTCAAATTTAAGGATCAAAGGTGATCCACCGGTTGGGTAAGACTTAAATAAGTCCCATCTCCTAGCCCCAAGACAGGCATTTATAATCTTTAAAAATATTTAAGCCACATTGTTCCACCAAAAGTTAAAATGTTTAATTGAAATTTTTACTTCTTATTTATTTATTTTTTTATTTTAGCATATTATGGGGGTTTCCTGTTCAGTAAATTATTATTTCTGGGTAACATGCAACAGAGCTCTGTCACCCTCAAAAACAGGAAAGATGAAATAGAAATAGAAATATGAAAGGACAAAACTTAAAAGACAAAATGAAGAATGAACATTTTGGTTTGGAAGATGTCTTCAAGTAACAAAAGGGCAAACTTTATAGAGTTCAATCAAAATAGCTTATTAACAAGATAACATGAAAAATAAAGCAGACATAGAAATCATTTTCTTTTGTATTGTTTTTGTCATATTTTAAGAACCAAAAAAAATCAAGGATACAGAAAATAATCATACATATGGCAATAAAACCTTAAATTTATTATTCAGCTCATATTTAAAAAGCATATATGTAAAGCAAAGAAATTGGCATACTGAATAATATTCTAAATGTCTGAAATATTACAGTGCTCAAAGGAGAGACACTTTTTCTATGTGTGGCTTATGGAAATATAGCTTTATCTCACACCCCCCCACCTCTTTCTCCACCCAGCACTTTGTCTACAGACTTATAAGAAGCTTCAAAGTAAATTATTAGCATGGGATTTTTTCACTCACTGACTCCATACATTACTGAAATATATTGAATATCATTCAGTCATGAACTTGAATCACTTGCTAGATATTCTTTAACTAAAGCATATTATGAATGTTTTTTATATTCTTAAAAATTGCTGAGTGGATTTATAGTGTTCTTACCACAAAAATAACTATTTGAAGTAATTCATGTTAATTAGCAAAATTTAGTCATTCCACTGTATATACTTCAAAACATGTTGTATACAATACATACAATTTTATCTGTCAATGTAAAAAATAAAATTAAAAATACCAAAAAAAATCAACAAAAGGAAGTCTATTGTTGTATAACAGAAAAAATCAGATTATACCATATGTTCCAGGAGGTATCTGGAATATCTAAATAGAAAGTTGAGCATATATATTTAACCAAATTTATATAAGTTCTACTGAGATGCATATTTTCAGAAATATGTTGATTTAAGAATTCTCAACTTTAAAATTTTACAACTCAACATCAAGCTCTTTCTCTCTGTAGCAAGTAGAAACACCCTTCAATTTCTTTTCAAATAATCTTCACTAAGTAAAATTAAAATTATATTCATTTTATTTCAGATCTGCCAATGGTATATATTTAAGTAACCAGACTCACAGTGTAAGTGCAAAAGAATGAATCAATTCCCTTAACAATTTGTGCATGTTAGTTACAGTTATTATACACAGATTGATCTCTTGTGATTTTATTGGTTATCAGATTGTTAGCATGATAGGAATAACATTTTGTATTACCCAATGTGTTGGGCATACCATAAGGGTTAGGGAGGAAATTACCAATGAATTTTACTAGAATCTTATCCTAGTCACCAAAGTAGTGGAAATTGGATTTCTGGTATGTAGGTTTAATTACTGAAGTAACAAAGAACTTCGTCATGAGAAAGAGAAAACAGCCCGACATCCACACTATTAGTTAGGTCTTGTTTCTAGATACCAGTCTGAAACTCACAATTAGGCCCTGGATTTCTCCTGTTGAACATAAACAATTCATATAATGTTAAGTTCAGATAAGACCACCCTGTGACCATGATGGAACAGGAGAAACCAAGGCCCCTCTCTAATCATGTCTGAACACAGGTCACTTATGAACATTGTCCAAGCCACAGATACCACACATTCCTTTTCCCATCTAACAAGCATGACTGCTGCTTCTTTATCAAGTACAACTTTAGCCCCAGTCTAGTCTTCCCTCCTCCTAGATAAGATTAAGACACTCAATCATAAAATTACCCTTCCTCATGACAATATCCAATTAACAGCAAACCTCTACTCCCTTCAACATCACCCTCCTCCCCCAATCAACTATCCAAAGTCTAAATTCTGTAACAGATTTTTCTCTAACATTATCTTACTGAGTCACCGTCAATTCCCTGTGATACATGTCTCTCTCTCTCTGCAGTGAATAACAAACCCAAGTGGTCAACTACAGATGTGTTTCTAGTGGTCTTTGGCTAAAAGATATGGGCAGTAATAAGTCATTTCAAAGCATGGCTCCTAATACCAGTGTTATCAGGAGGTATTTGGTAGCACAATCTCGCAGAATTTTTAAGAATAGAACTTCAAAGAAGGAAAATTGGAAGATGCCATCATAATGAAGAACAGAAGAGATTACTATGGGTGTGCAAAATGACATTAGACAAAGATTTTGAGGTTAGAGCAGCCCTGTCAAGTGTGGAAGAAAAGAGCCAGCCAAGATGAGGAACACGGCCAGGTTACAACGGAGGGACAAGTCATCTGCTGTCCCTCAAAACTTCCCCCACACTGTTGAGAACTGAAACCTACATCCGTGCCTCTGGCCAGTGATAGGGAAGGAGCAGGGAGAAAGCCTTGTGCTCTTATCCCAGATGGCACCAGTGTCCCAGGTGAAACTATCAAGAGCTTTATTGTGATTCTGTTTCAAAAGATGATAGAGGAGAATTCTAAATCTGTATCACCAAAACTTCACTAAATGGAAGATGTCTCAGCCACCACATTGAAGGTATACTATTCTTATCTCTACAAAAGAGGACATAAGAATAGCAAAATATTATCAGGAAAATAACAACCCTCCCAGTAAATGGCTATCAAAATAATAGGTGAATTTTAAATAACTTCTTAGAAGGGATTAAAACACACTGTGTATTTATAAGGGAAGAAAAACTTGGTAATCAATGAGGTGGGAACTACAGGGTACAAATACAGACTAGGAAAAACCATGAGAGTAATAGTGATGATGATATTACAAATAACAATCTAGCAAAAATGAATTTCGTACCAAGTTAAGCATTTCTGATTACTCTCGTGCACACCAATTTTGAGGACGACTGTGCTAAGCCTTGTCTGATTTAATGAGCTGTTAAAACTGAGCTGTGTGCTTTGACAAAATACTTCTCACTCTCCAGTTTCTAACATTCACTTGCCTTGTTTTCCAAGAGAAGGAAGGACTTAAAACTAGATCAGAAGCTAAGCTTGGCTCACCTTTCAGAGTGCATGTCCTTTCCTAATCTTATCTTGCCCTCAACCCTTTGCCTGCATGGCAAGCACCTGCCGGGTAATTATGCCTGTAAGCTGAACCACATTCTGATCTGGCTGCCTTTACTAGCAGACCACAGCCTAGAAGATAGGCAAACTCTAGCCCCAGCCTTTTTGCTATTATTATCTTCTGGCTCTAAGACTGTTATTATCTCTCCTATCAAGTTCTTTCTTGTTGAAGTATTCAGCTTACATTTGAAATTACTTTCCTATCACAGTTTGAATCAGTAACTTTAGTTTTGAAATTGATTTATAGTTTTATTTTCCCAGTGACATTGACATATGTTTTATTAATAAGTAGCTCTTGCAAGAGTAAAATAAGATAAATTCCTTAAGCATTCTTAGTCTGCACTTTTCATTCGAACAAAATGTGAGAATCAACAAAACAACCCCCTCCCAAGTAGCTCACAGTATGTCTAGGATGTCAGATGCATAAACAAGCAATTATGATAGATTGTCACACCTACACTTGGGGAGGAGAGGGATTAGATGCTAGGGTTAGTGGAGGAAGTGATACCTTCCTTGAGGATTGTAGCATATAGGTTCAGGTAAAGAAGGTGGGAAAGGTTATAGGGGATCAAAGGCCTTCCCTCAAACGGAGGTCCCTGAGAAAGCATACAAAAGAGGAAACATACAACTGAGGAAGCATTTTTTGGTAAAGTTTTGGTACAGTGCAGGAGTTTGGGGAGAGCAAGACACTAGAAAGGTGGGCACAGATGACCATGACTGTGAGGCCCTAATACAACACATAATATACCAAACTGAAGCAGGTGCCTTGAACACCTAGAAATTCATTCCCTCAGTCATTTATCTTGAAAGCATATAGGACTACAAGGATTTTAGGGAGGGAGTACATGATAAAATTTGGGTTTAGACAGGGGTCCTCAAACTTTTTAAACAGGGGGCCAGTTCACTGTCCCTCAGACCATTGGAGGGCTGAACTATAGTTTAAAAACAACTATGAAAAAATTCCTATGCTCACTGCACATATCTTATTTTGAAATAAAAAAACCAAATGGGCAAAAACACCCGCAGGTGGCCCATGGGCCATAGTTTGAGGACGCCTGGTTTAGAAGGTAGCCCTGACATCAGCATGGAGACAGGACTGAAACGATGGCTAGAGGAAACCTATTGAAATAATCTAGGCAGGAAATTATATGGTTTGACTTGAAAAGAAGCTCTAGAGAGGAATAAGTTGGGAAAGATTTCAGAAATATTTAGTGAATGTGGGGAGATATTTAGAAGGTAGCATGAATAGCTAAGCCTTGGTGAGTAATTACATAGGCAGAGGGGGAAAATAATCAAGAATGAGTCCCAGGTTTCAGGCTTTAGTCACAAGATGAAAGGAGGTATTAAATAGTATTAACCTGGAGGGGAGAGAGATGGGACTAGATTTGGGGTTGAGGTGAGGCTGGCCCAGGCTGGGTTTAATATTAGCATTTTCACTAACCAGCTGCAAGACGCTGGGCCAGTTTTAAAATTTCTCCAAGTCTGTTTACTCATGTATAAAATGGGGATAACACTACCTACTTAAAATTATTGTAAAAATTAAATAGTTAACCCTCATATAGCATTTACCACATATAAGGCATTTGCATTAAATATTTTACATGTATTAGCTTGCTTATTTTGAACAATTACCCTATAAGATAGTTACTGTTATTATCTCTATTTTACAGATAGGGAAACAGAGGCACAAAGAGGTTTACTGACTTGCTCAAGGTCTCAAAGCTGGGAAGTGATAAGTCTAAGTTTCAAACCTATGCAATCTGACAATAGTGTGCCTCAACCAATAACTTATGATGTTATTCATTAAATAATAGGCACTTTACATAATTATCAGAGTGCTTTGCAGTCACTGAATAGCTATTATAATTTAATACATTCATTTATTTAAAAATAACTTGCAGTGTACACATTTTACTGAACACTAGGATAGATTCAAGCATAGCATAAGACACATTCACTTTGAGATTATGTATAATTTAATTTTGAAGATAAAGATAATACATAGCATGAATCAGAACACAGTGACAATGTTATGTATTAAAGGAATTGAGATACTTCAACTCAAGGCATGGAGAGTCCACATATAAAACTCGACCAGTAGTCACAGAGATAATATGGGCCTGAAGAGTGATCGGGTCTCTTCCACATACAATTATAGTTGAAGTCTTGAAAATGGCGAGGATCACTTAGAAGGTAGGGGGAGGGGTGGGAGAGCCTAGAAAATCTGCAGAAATGGAAACTGTGAAAAAGAATTGAATAGGCAAGGTTTAAAAGCCCACTTAACTTCTACGAGCCTCTGAGTTCTTCTTTGTAAAAATTAGTGGTTTAAGAGTATGCTGAGAACTATCCCCATGTTTTAACATTTGCAGCTTTTGCTGTGAAAAAATGTAAACATAGGGAGAGCAGCTAAAAGTAGATTTCCAACCCTAAGCTTCAGGAAAAAACCAAGCTTCATAGCTATTGCTTTGCCATGGTAAATAATTAGTAACTGCTTTCCTTTTTTTTTTTTTTTTTTTTTTTTTTTACAAAAGACCAGATTGTTTTGACTGCTTTTATTTATTCTACAAGATTTCAGCTTCAGAAATGCTCTGGCTGTTACTATGTACAGAAGTTTGCATGGGAGATTTGAGAGAACAAAATGGCACCTTTAATACCCAAAAGGAATGTTAATGGGTAGAGGAGATAATGGGAATAATTACAGTAAGCTGCTTTTCTGTTTACCTCCTAATACTAGGATTTGCTTTTTCCCTTGCTTAATCTAATATTTCTTGATTTCATCCGGTAAAACAAATAGAATATCGTTGAACTATTATAGTAAGACTACAGTACAGGGATGGAATACACACAAGTTTGGAAGACTAAGGGGTAGGAACTTGCAAGAAACTCTTGAAGAAGTCACAAAGGAATTAAGGGATAGAGAAAAAAATGACTGCACCTTTACCACCAACTGGCCACCATCTCCACCTCCAACCCCCAGAAAGTGTTTTGGGGGACTAGGCTAGCAAAGAAGAGCTACTGTGCATGCTGTGGTTGTTCATACAGTGAAAAGTGGAGAAATCACAACTCCATACCTGGAGTCAGGGTTAGCAAATCTCCTAGATGACTGTTGGACCCAGTGTGGAACCAACTGGCTGAATGTTTCCCTCTGGTTTCATTCAAAACTCAGTACATGCAGCAAAGACATCTAAGAGACTCAACATAGAAGCAAGCATATCTAAGTTTTGCATGCAGATTGCAGAAAAGATCTAAGACTTCAGTGAGTGGTATTAGGTGAAATGAATGAGCTTCATGGACTGCTTCACTGAGAAATTCTCAGCATCTGGGAGCCTATATACTTAGTGTAATATAAATTATAGAATATTTCTCTTTTAAATTTCACAAATAGTTTTATGAGTAGAGGATACTGCAAACATAAACCTAGCCAGACATGTTAGGAAAGGCAGGGATAATAACGTTACATAAATCTATATCTGAGAATTTCATTCACAAAAAACTGCACAGACTAAGTATTTTATGGTACAATTTGGATACTTTTTAAAAAAATAGTGCTAAGCATAACAATTGTTTTAAATTATTTAAATTATTGAAAATTCTTAAAAGTTTAATCATAGTTTTTAGTCAAAGGTAAACATTTTACGTTAGGAAAGATTTAGATGTAATGTTTTAAAATAAATGAATAGAATATCTATTGGTAGCTTAGCATGAGTCGAGCACTGGGACATTGTTGATACACACAATAAGTTACATATGACCCCTGCCTCTATGGAGTTTATATATTACCAAGATGTTCTGATTATAAGCAATAGCAAAGGTCTGTAAGCAGTGTCCTTATGACTGTATATTACCATGTCACAGCTTGTACCATATTGCATCGTAATTCTGCATCTACATGTCTGATTAGATGTACTGTTGCCCAAGCAACAGTACGTAATTCTGCATCTATGTGTCTGATTAGATGTACTGTTGCCCAAGAGCTTTTAAGAGTTCTTAAAAGGATAGGGCTTATAGAAACTAGAGGTCTCTCCAAGAGGCCAAGGAAAAACATAATGTTTGTTCCCATTTCAGACAAAACAGTTCAACAAAAAGTAAATGGAAGTTATCAAACTTAAAGCAGAGAGACCACATTGAACTTATGTTATTTTATTCTGGAAGGGTTTCTATATGCTGTATGATATTACTTAGCATTTTAAGAGTAAATCATGTATTTGAAAAGGCAATGACAAAAAGCTTAGAGCAATGACAAAAAGCTTACAGTAGGCAAGGAAAACAACTCTTAGTTCTCTTCTACTTCTGTAAATATAACTGTCACCTGTTTGGCCCATTTTTTCCCCAAGAGATTCATAGCTCATTAAGGGGTCTGTTTGTGTGAGGTTGGAAAAGCGGCAAAATTCAACCTGTGCTCTCATCATTTACTAAGCAAACAGTTTGTTTCTGCTTTTTAACTGTCACCAAAATATTTCATTCCATATGAATAAAATTTAGAACCACCACCTATAAAATGATCCTGGGTTCTTACAAAGGTTAAGCACGACATTATTTCTAATAGCAATCCCTAGAGCGCAGTAGGTACTCATTAAATATTTTTGGGAAGATAGCAACTCCATTTTTTCAACTAATTTAAGTTTTTGGTGTTTTAGGGTTCAGTCTCAAAGTACTTGTTGAAAAGTTCTCATTTACTTACTAAAAATTTATATCTGTTCTCAAAGGTCACTGTGTTTAGGGTTCTATGCTATGAAACAACTCTACTTAATACATTAATTTTTATTACTTCATTTCTAAAACTTCCCAGAATGAGATACAAGAAGCAGACCTTACAATGGCATCTGCTGCACTTCAAATAGAGTCAGAATAAAGTTCCAGAATGGGACAAAGTGAGCCTCCAAATGAATTTCAGTAGACTGAGGTATTCTTATTAAGTCATACGTTAAAACAGGACAAAATTACAAATATACTTTTTGATTTCCTAAACATTAAAATGAGCAAAGTGTAAGATTTATATTGGGAAGATTTCATGAGAAGAACACTAAAAAAACCGACCTTGTTCCACTTTTAAACTTCACAAACATTGAAGGGCAAACAATACTTTTCCACTTGAGCACACTCTGAAGTCCTTGGTAGATGTAGCCAAGCTGTCTCCTATGTCCCTTCCATAATGCATGCCAATTTTCTGTCATTTCCTCCTTCATATGATAGTGTTTGTGTGACAAAGGTCCCTGGGTATATTTCAAAATATCTTCAACTATTTAACAGCGTATCACCAAGCATCTATCTAAAAGTGTTAATTATTCTCCACATAGCTTAATTTATCAGAAGGCACAAAACTGAATTCACCCCACCTTCTCCATAAAGAAATCACTAAAAAGCCTATTGTGAAACCAATGGCATACTAACTGCCCTTTGTACAAAAAAAAAAAAAAAAGTTTCCAGTGGCCTACCCAATTTCTGTACTGCTACATACATAAACAGAACAGAACACTATTTAGTAAACTATATTCTTTTTATATTTCCTGTGTACTTATACTAGTCTTAGATAATTTCCTTTTCCTGATAACAGTTCACTGTTTGTGATTGAAAGAATCAGTGTAGCTTAGACATCACTAAGAGTTCTGGTTACCTGATATGGAAACATGGACTCACCCCCCACTCTCCTGGCACCTCCCTGCTCCTCATTCTGGACCACTCCTTTTAGGTTGCAAGACAAAGGTGACATACATTATAACTTTCGCCCAAAAGGCTGAAAACACAAATATCAGACCAATACATTTCCCATTTTCACTAATTTTATACCATTTCTTATTTTCACATTTTTGTGAATGTTTTCAAAGAATTTACCTGTGAAGGTCTATTAGTTTATAAATATTAAGAATATATCAGTAGTTTGCACCAGAAGCAAAGTGAGCCAGTCACAACCACAGCATATTATATTTCTTTGCTATAAGAGAAAGATTTCTATTTAATTGTCCCACTCTGCTGTTTTAAACCATCTTTGCCACTGATTTGTCAGCATTTTAAAAAGCATTTTTTACTTATTTTTGCCTGACAATAAGTTTTCTGAGTTTAAGAGCTTAGATTTTTTCCCCAGGTAAAAATTGTTTATTGTCCTCAGGTGTTTGCTTTCTTTCTTAAATTCTGAGAACAGTTAATTACAAAGTTGTCATTGTCTTTTACAAAAGGATCAGATTCCAAATAATTAGTGTGTGTGTAGTATATCACTTGAAAATATTTTTTCTTTCATCCTGTCAAGATTCCAGGAGTCTCATATATTGCCCCACAAATCCACTTTTATTATTTACTCAGGTAAATAAACCTGAGAACAAGACAGGTTGCCTATTTCTTTTCATTTGATCCAGATCTCACTGAGTTCTGAGTTCTCTCATGGAGAGTAAGGAGTTCATGCTCTTATAAGTATCAGCCCAAAATGGTTCCCTAGAATTCAGTATAGCACCAAGCAACCATTCCCCAAAGAATAAAGGAAAATGACCTTCTTTTAAAGGTAAAGAAACCTATCCAATTCCTTTCCAGGCTTTGTAGAATAGCATGGAGAGACAGAATGAATTGCTATTTTTTTTTTAATATCAGTATTTGTCTCTTAATAAGTATACCATTAAGTCAATTTTCTGTATAAGTCATTACTCCATTATTCCTTGCATTTTTTCCTGGGCTTGTATAGCCATATTATGAAACACACCATATAATACAATTCTGGTATGTAACAAAATCTCTCCCCACCCCACAAATAAGATATCTGGTCTCTACAATCAATAAGATGTCTATGATCACTAATGATTAATTAGTTTTCTGTGTGGAAAGACTTTTGTTTTCTTCTTTCTAGGAGTTAAATTAAGAAAATGGGTCATTGAGATTATTTCTTAAATATATTTGTCAGTTGTGACAATAAGCACATTTTCAGAGTCCCATGAGCAAGGTTCATTCAACTTCTGGTCTCATTTTAATGAAATATTTTTCTAAGTTGGAAGAGACAAATATAATTGGTCAGATTTTTAGAGTATCCTTTTGAAAAGATTAATATTCTAAAAAGGCTATACGAAGGTAAACATAAACTTAATAAAATAAGAAATCTGTCCAGATTGAGACATGCCAGATCAACTAAGAAAAATCTAAAGGGAAAAAAATTCAGCTGAAAGTATACTTTTTGAAATCATGAGTTTAAGTTTCCTGATACTTTCAAAATAAAAGATATGAAATGTGCAATTGGAAATTTTATAGGATAAATTTAGAGACTTATGGAAATGTAAAATTTAAGGGTTAAAAGTCAGATTTCTTCAACCATCTAGTTGAAAACTTATAAATATGTTAAAAGAAGGTATCACAGATTAAATTATTATACCAGGTAGTAATTATCTTTCTAGAGAATTCAAAAATAACAATTGTTATTTACTAGATGATAATGCATCAACTACAAAGACATTTCTAGCCATACTCCCAGACAAAAAGAATTCTGCTCACCAACTTCTAGAAGAGCTTGCTTTCCCAGATGTAGAACCTCAAGACTGGCTTGAGAGAGACTGCTGTAGGAGGAGACACTGAGTGCAAACACATGATTTCCACAGCACAGCAGCTGAGAACTCAGAAATGAAGCACGGGGTCTCAACCTTTCATCTCTCCTCAAGGTTATCCTGACATCTGAAAGTCATTGACAGCCGGAGACTTCCAGGGCTTCGCATGCCTAACTCGAGATAAATATAGATAGATCCCTGACACCTGAGCCAAACGAAATGACTGTTAACTTGAAAAATCTCATTTTGTGCCTCAGTTGAGGAAAATAAAACCTTTAATCTTTTTCCTGCTAAAACCTGTTATGCCTCATAATAGAAAGGTGCTGTGCTTATGAAACATGGAAATTCAAATAATTAATCATTAATAATCAAATTGCTTTTCTTCATGATTACTGTTTGCTATGACAGTATAGAGGCAGGCTCAGGTTTTCCTTCCTTAAGTATGAGAGCAACACAATGAATACTGTTAGTCAACAAACAGATTTTTGTTTCACTGACTTTTACAAGTGAGTCCCTGAAATGTAAATATCTATTTGGTAAACTTTCTTTGTATTTTTTCTCCTATATGTTTTCAGTAGCAATTTGCTCATGTTTTGTTTGCTTCAATCAATGAGGCAAAAAGTGCCATGCCTTGCCAGAATATTTTGGTTTAAATTATCATTTAAAAAAAATGGAAGTAATTGTACAATGTAGTTGAGTTAGAATGAATCTTGGTACTACTGGTAAAAACATGAATAAGCCTCCACCCTCAGCCCAAACAGACTGTAGTTAAAGTTGTTACCCTGAAGATAGAATGACAATATTTTTAACAATAAGTAATTTTCTGGGATTCATACATTAAGAATCTCTAATTCTATGTTAAAACAAAGTGATCAGAGAAACTACAAAAGAGTCAAATTACTCTCCTGATATTTTGAAATGTTAAGTATTTTCCATTAAAATACCTTTTACAGAATGCCATTAAAGGAAAATGATGGACTTTAGAGTTACCACTTTTTAAATAAAACTGTTCTATAACCAGCTGTTTTGTCAAAATATCCAAATCTGTATTTTCATAATATTTCCATAATTAAGTCCCAGGTATTGAGCACTGCCCATGTGCCTGCCACTTTGCTAGGTAGATATGATATAATTTCATTCTCTTTTCCCAATATCAAAATAGCTTTTCAAATTAAATTAACATTTTTAGGCCCACTTTCTGGAAAAGAAGCTGAGACTCAAAAGATAAGTTTTGACAATGGACAAATGGCTACTAAGTAATTCATTAGAAAGTCTAATTCCCACAATTTTAATTTGAAAGCAAGTTTTATTTTCCATCCTACAATATATTTACAGGTTAAAAATGAGTTTCATCCACACTTAATCTGCATCAAATTAGCTATCCTTTGAGCAATTCCAAGGCTGCTTTTATTCTTCTCTCTGTCTCTCTCTCTCTCTCTTTTTTTTTTTTTTTCTTTTTTTGTTTAAACAAAGTTAGGGAAAGCACAGAAATAGTCCCTACAGACTATCTACAGAGTATTGCTATGACACCAGGAAATCCCCAGAAGCATTATTTCCCTAACACAGGAAAAGAGAGAAGATCCATAAGCCACAATTCTAGCCAGGGAGGTTTCTCATCTCTTGCAATTATGTTTTTCAAGTCCTCCTTGCCAGTTTGTACAAGCAGACTTTGATCTTCCAGAGCCTGGAGAGGGCCAGCCCTGATGCCCACCTCTCGCCAATCAGAGGTCTGATCCACCAAGAAGGATAATCAGGTGGCAACAAATCAGTCCTTCAGGATAAGGAGTCCATACCAGGGAATCTTTGCATAAAAATAAGGCCACATATTTGCAAATATCATAGAAGGTGACTTTTTTCATTATGAGAAAAAAATATTTTTCCATGCGTGTAAATGATTTTTCTATTACTTGAACGAGGAAGTTTTAAACAAATGATTTCATCAAAAAAGTGAGAAGACATTAAAAAATCAGTGAACACATCTATGCATATTTACTATGAAATACGATAAACATCACAGATGTCTCTGACATTCTAAGCACTATTATCTCCAAAGATGGATTATGTCCTGTAAGTAAGAATAGGAAATCCTAAATTTCCTTTCCATAAATTATAAAAGCAATATCATTAAATTTTTTACTCCCTGCTGGGCATGAGCTTATGAGGGCTGGGTGGTGAGGGAGAGGAAAGTGCAGTGGTGGAGAGAGCTAGAAAGGACTATGGCTGTGTGGTAAGCCACCCAGACAAGAACACTGACCCCTCCAACCAGGGAATCCCCAGAAATTTTCATCACCAACTATCTTCATAATTAAACACTGCATCACAGAAAATCACTGAACCTGGGACTTTTTTTCCCCCAGTTGGTTGCCTGACCTAACTTCAAGCTATTAAAGTTGAAGTAACAATCCTGCTGCTAATAGCAGCTGTTCCCAGCTGTTGGTAGACTGTTCCTCACAAGACATTATCATGAAAAAATCTTTTCTCAGAACAAGCAGTTAAATTCATCTGCACATACACAAAGCATCATTGTGATGGTGGCAGTAGTAGCAATCATGTTTTCTCTCCTACCCGACACCTCCCATGCCCTGCCTCTCTGATCCCTTTTATCTGCTTTCCTTCTTTCAGATATTTTTCTGCTCCATTCAGCCACCAATATCCAGTATGCCTCATCCAGTGTTATTAATGACATTTACTTCATCCCTAAATAAGGCATGTGGAATGTGTTTAGATCTTTTATGTTATTAATGTGATGCTTTCAAAAATCCTTTTAGAGATACAAAAATTTTAAATCAAAGATTTGTCCCTCATTTGTGTATCTCTGTCCACTTTGTCAGAGTTAACAGTGAACTATTCTTGAACCTCTGGCTCCGTAACATAATCGGGAAGGAACGGTCCGTGGCCATCTAGAGAAAATTTGGCATAAACCCCTCTGCTCACTTGAAAACAATGAACATTATTCACTGAGCTACTTACACGTTAACCTTTATAACTTGTGTTTAGGGAAATTGTACTTGAACAACACCCTTGTGTAATTATCAGCTTGCCTAAAATTTAAATTCAGAATCTGAAAGATATTTGAAGGCCAATTTCTAATGGATTCTATTAGCACACTCTTCTTGCCAAAGTTTTATGTTTATGTGTTTGTTTGTTAGCATGGAATAAACAAATTCACCCAAACACATCCTTCATAAGGAGCACTTTTCTACAGGAGAGTTGTCACAAAGGTTTAATATTCATCTCTTCTGCTTAACTTGCTAGTCTCAAATCTTATGTATGTGAAATGTCCTTGTTCCAAACATCAGCTTAAGGTGATGTTTTTATTGCAATTGCCTCCATAACTAATGTCAATATACTGTTCTCTTGAAACATGCAGAGAGTGGACATTAAGTATTCCCACCACACAAATGATAACTATGTGAAGTAATGTGTATGTTAATTAGCCAGATCGAATCATTCCACAGTGTATATATACTTCAAAACATGTTATATCCAATAAAAAATATAATTTTATCTGCCAATTTAAAAAATAAAATGTTTTATGTTTGAAAAAACTTGCATTAGGGGAGAGTGCTTATTCTGTGTTTTGTACTAAAAAATAATGAGAATAGAAATATATACTATTAAAAATAATTTAATTGAATAGTGCTCTTAAATCTTTGAAGCCTAAAATGATTGCTAAACTTCCTAACCTTATTTTTTATCTCTTCCAATGTTATCTTCATTAACTGTAAAAGCCTATCACCAATTTACATGAAAGAGTATAGCCCGAAAGCAGCATTCTCTCCTTGGAAGGTGGATGGATAGTCTTTTAATTATTATTCATTCATTAGCAAGATATATTGAGATTCTGTTTATGAGTATGCATTATGCTACTCCTTTGGGGGGAAAATGGTGAAGTGCCAAAATTTGTGCTCTCAAGTACGTTATTGTTCAGTGGAGGAAATAAGCAAAGTTTCTACGAGTTAAACTGAGAGATCAGAGAGACTTCCCAAACATACATATGCATATAAAATACATGTATGTTGTATATGTGTGTGTAAATGTGTATATGAATATATGTCTGTGGGTATACATATTATGTGTGGATATATATGGATATTGCATGTATATATGGGTGTGTATTATATATATTTGAGCTAAATGAGCTAATATCTAAAATTGATTAGGTTTTAGCTGGCAAAGAATTAGGAAAGCATTCAAAGGTAAGGGAAATGCAACTGCAATGAGCCTGCCATGGACAGGAAGGAGCATGGTAGATTCAAGTGACTAAAAGCAGAAAGCAGAAGGCCAATGTGGCTGGATGATAGACAGGGAAATTCAGAGGTGATGCAGGAGGGTTAGGGATGAGCCAGATGTCATAGAAATTTGTAAGGGTTTATCCTAGGAACAACAAGAAGCCTTTAAAGTATTTTAATCTAGAAAGATACATGACTGGATCTGAATTACATTTTGTGGGGAAGAGCCAGGGCCACAAGGAGATTAGCTACTTCTCCCCATGAAGCCAGATCCCTTAGATAGGGGTCACCATAGAGGATAAGAAAATTGATAGGAAACAGAGAGAATAAAAGAATACACAGAGACTAAAGTATAGTTTATAGTTTGATATAAAAAGATCAGAAAATATAAGGTGTGCTATATCACCATTGTTTCTTAGAGCTGAATAGTACTCCATGGTGTACATATACCACATTTTATTAATCCATTCTTTGATTGATGGGCACTTGGGCTGTTTCCACAGCCTTGCAATTATGAATTGTGCTGCTATAAACATTCGAGTGCAGGTGTCTTTTTTGTAGAGTGTCACTGGATCATTTGGGTAGATGCCCAGCAATGGGATTGCTGGATCAAATGGTAGATTCACTTGTATCGCTTTAAGGTATCTCCATATTGCTTTCCACAGAGGTTGAACTAGTTTGCAGTCCCACCAGCAGTGTAGGAGTGTTCCTCTCTCTCCGCAACCACGCCAGCATTTATTGTTTGGAGATTTTTTGATAAAGGCCATTCTCACTGGGGTTAAGTGATATCTCATTGTGGTTTTGATTTGCATTTCCCTGATGATTAGAGATGTTGAGCATTTCTTCATATGTTTGTTGGCCATTCTTCTGTCTTCTTTAGAAAAGTTTCTGTTCAAGTCCTTTGCCCACTTTTTAATGGGGTTATTTGATTTTTTCTTCCTAATTTTCGTGAGTTCTAAGTATATTCTAGTTATCAGTCCCTTATCGGATGCATAGGATGCAAAAATTTTCTCCCATTCTGTAGGTTGTCTGTTTACTTTCATGACTATTTCTTTGGCTGTGCAGAAGCTTTGTAGTTTGATCATGTCCCATTTATTTATTTTTGTTGCTGCTGGAACCCATACTACTAAGTGAAGTATCCCAAGAATGGAAAAACAAGCACCAGATATATTCTCCAGCAAACTGGTATTAACTGAGTAGCACCTAAGTGGACACATAGGTGCTACAGTAATAGGGTATTGGGCAGGTGGGAGGGGGGAGGGGGGCGGGTATATACATACATAGTGAGTGAGATGTGCACCATCTGGGGATGGTCATGATGGAGACTCAGACTTTTGGGGGGAGGGGGGGGAATGGGCATTTATTGAAACCTTAAAATCTGTACCCCCATAATATGCCAAAATAAAAAAAATAATTAAAAAAAAAATCAGAAAAATCAGCAGGGGTACTCAGGAGTCTGGACATATCTCCGTGATCCAGCATTACGGTTAGATTCACATAGGCTTTTATAATCACAGATATCAATTACCAGTCTCCATAGTGACACATTTACATATCAGATAGTGTGGCTGCTTATGGGAACAGGATTACACAGGTAGTGGGTTAGGGTCAAAAATCCTCTCAAAGGGTTTCTAACAAATTCTAATCTATCTAGGTGAACAAACAGGTACTAAGTCTTTCAGGGATTAGATTCTAAGTTCTAAGAGATAGTTGTCAATTAACAGAGGTATAACAAAGAGGTATAATGGCTCTATATTTCTTTGATCTAGTTATTGTGGACTCACAGTAGACAGTCAGGAGTGAGCAGGAAGACTGTTTTCTACAAAACAAGTTGTTTATAACCACAGGGGTGCCTCTCTGGGCAAAGGGCACTCATTGTCTCCTGCTCCAGTCCTGTGAGGTGCATATTCACCTTGTCTTGCCTTTCAAGAAACAGGAAGGCTCCACAGAGGAAATAACCAGGGAAGCCTTATTGGCACACATCCTTACTGGTGCCTTGAGAGCCCTCCCTAGGTGATGCAGCCCTTGATAAGAGAACTAATGAGTCCACATATTCCTTCAGGGTAAAACCCTGCAAATTCCTGTTTCTGTCTTTAACATAGCAATACTGGGTGATGCAATAAAATAATGATCTTATGAGCCACATCTCATTAATTCCTCAATCATATTTCCCCAACAACATTTAAAAGACAAAGTCTTGGCCGCACGGTAGCTCACACCTGTAATCCTAGCACTCTGGGAGGCCGAGGCGGGCGGATTGCTTGAGTTCAGAAGTTGGAGACCAGCCTGAGCAAGAGCGAGACCCCATCTCTACTATAAATAGAAAGAAATTAGTTGGCCAACTAATAGATATAGAAAAAATTAGCCGGGCATGGTGGTACATGCCTGTAATCCCAGCTACTTGGGAGGCTGAGGCAGCAGGATTGCTTGAGCCCAGGAGATTGAGGTTGCTGTGAGCTAGGCTGACACCACGGCACTCACTCTAGCCTGGGCAACAAACTGAGACTCTGTCTCAAAAAAAAAAATAAAAAATAAAAGACAAAGTCTCTGACAGCACTGACAGCAGGTGGTTAATGGATCGAACAGAGGTTAAGAATTGATGTGGGAAACCAGTAAGGTAATTATTACTGACTGTAATGGTAACTGGGGCTAAAATGGATACAGGAAAAATGAAGGAAAAAAATATGGAATATTTAGAAGGTAAAAATCAATGGGTTGCAGTGGTGGTTGTGTGGAGGAAAAGAGAATGACATTAATTGAGGAAGTCCTGAAATCAAAGCTATTCTAGAAATCATTCTATATTCTAACATACATTCATTCTTCAGATAACATATAACAACACATCTAGCTAAGTGATTGGCACAAAGAAGGTGCTACAAAAATATTTCCTAAATGAAAGAATGAATAAATGAATGAGTGAACAGAACTGAATCCAATCTGAACACGAATGAGCAGTGGTAATGCAACATTGAAATATCTATTTAGTTTGGTTATCATAGGAGGCTTTCATAAGGCTATGGAAGAGAGAGTCATAAAACACCAATAACACCTAAGAGACTGTGAATCCATAGATACTTAATTCTCACAGAGGAAGGACCAAAGATAACTAAAAGAAATCCAATACTACATTTCCTTTGAAAAAAGTTGAACATGATTTAGAGGAAATTTGTAAGAGTCTTGCACATATCTGGCTCTGTGTATAGAACTTGTAATCTAATGGAAACTTGGGTCCCCCTGGACCAAGAGCAAATAATATCCACAGGACATAAAGTCCCTCTTTCAGCACAACAAAACAACAGGCTGGTAGCCAATTATGGTAGCAGCCAAGCAGATGTCCCACTGGTTTTTAAATCAGACACAGAGCCTTGGTTTGTTATAATTATTACTTCCATGAGGCAGCACTTTATGTTTATAAAATTTTGTTTTGATGTTATCAAGTAACAATCATCAAGAATCAAGCAATTTTATTAATCCACTCATGTATTGATGGGCACTTGGGCACATCTTTGCAATTGTGAATTGTGCTGCTATAAACATTCGAGTGCAGATGTCTTTTTTTATAAAATGTGTTTTGTTCCTTTGCATAGATGCCCAGTAATGGGATTGTGGTATATGTATACCATGGGGTTCTACTGAGCCCCCCAAAACAATGGTGATCTAGCACCTCTTGTATTATCCTGGACACATTCCTGGAACCCAGGAGCTGGCACCCATTCTACTAAGTGAAGTATCACAAGAATGGAAACACAAACACCACATATACTCACTGTCAAATTGGTATTAATTGAGCAACACTTAATGTGCACATTTAGTAGTAACATTCACAGGGTATCGGGCAGGTAGGAGGGAGAAGGGGATGGGTATATTCATACTTAATGGGTGTGGTATGCACTGTCTGGGGGATGGACATGCTTGAAGCTCTGACTCAGGTGAGGCAAAGGCAATATATGTAACCTAAACATTTGTATCCCCATAATGTGCTGAAATAAAAATAAATAAATTAAATAATTAATTTTTTAAAAAGAATCAAATAATTCTTATGTACTTTCTTGCTGGACAATTGTAGAAAAGCAGTGTCTAGTGAATTGTATGTCCATTCTCTTTTCTTCGAGGGCAACATAGATTAAGTAGGCGATCCTGAGGTCAATAAAAAAGTTCTAGCGAAGCTCTAGAATGGACCTGCAACCCTTAAATCATACTTCACATATGATCCCTCTATTTTTGCAAATGTTTAGTGTAAAGATCAGATACTTTTTGGTTGTCCTTTCCCTGTCTACTTTTTGGGTTCCCTTTGCTCTACCTGCATTCAAAATGTAGTTATTAATATCTTTCAAGGTCTGGGCCTGTATTTTCTCTTCTCTCTCTACATCTTCTCTTCCTTGGTAAAGCATTTTTCTTTCTGAGTTTAGTTTAGCACCCCTGCATAATTCATTCCAAAATTTACTTTTTGATCCCTAAATTCTATCATAATAGTAAAATTAGCGCTTTTGAGAATTTTCTATTCACTAGTACAGTGTCTATTATTTCAGTTAATTTTTTAAACTCTTGAGATAATACTAATATTTATCATTCTATACATTTAAATATGAGTTTAAAATGTTAAGTAATTTACACCACTGACATAGTGCTCCATGTGGCCAGACTTGGGCCTAGAATTCCATGAGTCCCGGTCTTAAACTGCTAGGCAGTTTGTGATACGATTGACTCAGTGTTGTATATCTTCATGGTCAATCTGCTGTGGACATCTCTACCCAGCTGCCTTAAACACACATCTCCCCTTCCCTATCTCTAGGTCTGTGTCCTCAATCTCCATAAATTTCATTATTATTCTTTTTGTCACCCAACTTGAAATTGTCACCAATATGCCCAATCATCTTCCAATTCCTAACAACTCTAACTTCACCATATATTTTCTATTTGTTCTCCTGTGTTTCATTTTCACTGCCTCTACTTAAGTCCACTTTCGATCACTACCTACTTTGACCATGGCCATGACTACCTAATTGATCTTCCTGCACGTGGATTTGGTCCCCTCTCATTTATCAGATTAATCTTCCCAAATAAAAATTAGGTTTTATGATTTATTTATTTAAAATAAAACATTAATAATCCTCATAGCCTTGATAATGGACTTTAAAGCCTCACTCCAGTATTTAAGGTTTCCACCTACCATTTCTATCCCTGAGTCAAGTCTGTTCTTCAAAAACATAGTCCCTGCAATCTTGCCTTGCATGTTTCACTGCTTCAAATAATTCTTATATCCAGAATTTTCAATTCTCTACTTAGATGTTACTCTCCAAATTAAATGATTCTTAACAAGGTGTGTACACCTGAAGCTTTAAGAAAAAAACAAAATAACATCAAACCAATGGAGACATGAAACAAATAACAAAGAAAATAATCATGAAAGAGGAGATGGATTTACCCCAAAACCTTCACTAAGGACCATTAATTCACTGGAGCTCAAGCTTGGTGTCTCCCGACAGCCAGGACCACAAAGGAACTGCCCTATCTTTCAAAGCTCTTATCACATAAAAGAAAACTTAGAAGTTCTGCAGAAGACATCAGATTGTTTCATACACTACACCTTAAGGCAGCTTGATTAAGTAGATATTTATAAATGATAGACATTAAAATAGGTAGTGACTCCGCAGCATTCTAATAGATGGTTCAGAAGTAGAGATTATCTTCAAAGATTCAGAATCTGTAAGACCTCACATGACTTGGCCCTTGTTTACTTGTTTATCCATCTCTTACTATGTTCTATTTCCTGCACTCTGCTAAACTACACCGGCCTTGCTGGAATATGCCAAACTGCATCCCACCTCCGACCTTTCAGTGGCTGTGCTCATCACTGTTCCCTCTTTCCTCAGACGTGTGTGTGCCAGTTCTGCTCCCTCGCTCCATTCAGCTTCTTTGCTCTCCAGATGCCACTATTTAAAATAATCTCTCATCACACTGTATCGTCTAACTCCACTTTATTGCATTTATTGTGCTGCCTTATTTTATCACATATTAATCTTTTGGTATTTTTTAAAGTCTTTAATATCTACTTTGCATGTGAAAATGAAAACTCCTTGAAGCCAGGAACGTTTATTGTCTTGTTTACTGCCATATCCACCCTGCTTAGAAGCAGACCTGGTACTTAGAAAGCATACCAGAAATATTTGTTGACTAGTTGAATAATATATTTCTCATATATTTATTTATTGCATTAACTCACCACTAAAAATGTTTAGGATTTAATGTTGAACCTTAATTCCAAGAAAAAATACCTCTGAGGAATGAAAAATCTATAATATAATACATAGCTTTCAAGTTATTGTCTTGATACAGGAAATGGTAGGAATTAATAGCAAAAAACCCAACTCTTATTGTAATAGTTTTCTATTGTTTCATGACAAATTATCACAAATGGTAGCTTAAAGCAATACCCATTTATTACTTCATAGTTCTGTGGGTCAGAAGTCTGGCATGCAGTAGCTGGATTCTCTTCTCAGTGATTCACAAGGCTGAAATCAAAGTTTTTGCTAAGCTGAATTCTCATTTGAGGCTTAGGGTCCTTTTCTAATTTCACATGACTGTTGACTGAATTGAATCCCTTGGGGTTGTAGGACTGAGGTTCCTGCTTTCTTGCTGGCTGTTGGCTCTCAGCTCCTATAGGCTGACCTCAGGGGCTATATCATCTTTGCACTTCATGTATTTACTCATCTACTTACTAATATATCAAATTTCTGAGTAAATGTAAGGTATTAATTTATTATATTTACTTTTTAGTTATTTTTATTAATCATCCAACATTTCCACACATTTTCCAACATGGGCCTATTTTGACAGTTATATATAAATCTTCTTGTATTTAAAAATATTATTAATTTTTAATATCATGAGATAAAGAGTTAGATTTTAATTGCATTGGTAAATTATTAAAGTTCACATAATAGAAAAAACTAAGTACTAAACTACTAACAAAGAACTTTTACTTTCAAATAATTAGGTAATAAAAAGCATAATTTTTAATGCATTAATTAAATTTTTTAATGTGTTTTAGTACCAAATATATAGTGAAAAGTAAGCTTAACTACTTTTTTGTCATCAAATACAAACACTTCTTTCCTTAATTGCTATTTGAGTTTTTTCATTTCATACTTTGAATTACTTAATACTGTTTTTTATATTTCTAGTATTTAATTTCTTAATTATGGAATAAGAAAGAAGATTACAGGCTACGTAATGAAAATACTTCTCCATCAGTTGTACTATTGGATGTGACTTATTTTTGTACCAATAAATGAAAGATTAAAAGAATAAATATGACACATTTTGTTTTTGATCACTGGTTTTACAATGCTAGAAAAAACTCTTTCTGGTTTATTGAAATACTAATAAACTGAATATAATTTTCAAATCTGATAGTGTTTCCAATTTACATATATATATTATAGATATATAGAGAGATTTCTCTACTTTCACCTATGATTTTTAATATTCTTATAATTCTATTGTAACCAATGACATATACAATAGTTTTTAAATAAGAACAATGATCATTTAAAATTGAATAAAGTTTGTGTATACCATGGAGTACTATTCAACTATAAGAAACAATGGTGATATAGCACCTCTTGTATTTTCCTGGATAGAGATGGAACCCATTCTACTAAGTGAAGTATTCCAAGAATGGAAAAACAAGCACCACATGTACTCACCAGCAAATTGGTATTAACTGATCAACACCTAAGTGGACATATAGGAATAACATTTATTGGGTGTCAGGTAGGTGGGAGGGGGGAAGGGGGGATGGGTATATACATACATAATGAGTGAGAGGTGCACCGTCTGGGAGATGGCCACCCTTAAAGCTCTGACTCGAGGGAGGAGGGGAGCAAGGGCAATATATGTAACCTTAACATTTGTACTCCTATAATATGCAGAAATAAAAAAATAAAATAAAATAGAATAAAGTTTAACTCTGTCTTTATAGTGCTCTGTGTTTAGTTTAGATAAACTGAATGTATGCTCATTTGGCGACCAATAAGAGGATCTCAAACTCTTGATTCCATTTTTAAAAGTTATATTCTAAATTGATTTTCAAATAGAAATTGAAACAGACATATTTACAATTTTTATCATCTTGAATATTAGAAATGAGTAATTGAGGAAAAACTGCTTTACAATAATAGAAAGTTATAATATGAGGTAACTAGTTATAAAACCATAAAATATGCATAATTTGCTTTGAGACCTCAGCGAGAGATGAGGAAATGCAGAGATAGCAGGTCACTATGTAAAGCTTTGAAAAATTGGTAGGATTTGAATATGTGGGAAAAAAAAAAAGAAATGGGCTTTTACACCAAACAAACAGTGTGAAGACTTGGAGGCCCTTACCTATGGGATATGTATACAGGAAATAGAGAAGCAATCAAGTAGCCTGATGCTCTGCTAATTCAAGAAGTAGAAAATAGTTTTAATTGGAGAAAAAAAAGGGAAAAAAATTAGGGAAATATCACAGAAGGAGTTGAATGCTTGGCCAAGGTAGTCCTTCAGTAGGAATTGGGGTAATATTGAAAATTTATGAAAGGTTGGTACAAGATGCAGCAGGTGACTCAACATATAGCCAGAAATCAGTCATAAATATGAGGGTACAGGAGAAGAGATTTCATATCTATCAACATTGAAACATTTTTGGCATAAAGCATAAAAATTTAATATTATATAACAAGATGTTTTTATATTGTGTGCGAGATCAATTTCAAATAACTCTTCAATAACTCATGAGTATTGTCTCTTTTATTAGATGATTAAGAAAACTTATATATTGGCTGTTCATACTTGCTTGATACATTATCCAAGTTGGGACTGCAGTCATAGATTCCTGAAAGAAGCAAGCTAAATTTAGTGATAGTAACCTTGGCCTTTGTGTTTGTAGATATGATACAGAATTTTGATCTTTGATGGGGTTTTTATAACCAAAATTGGTATATAAACTACATATAACTATTTGGTCTTCATTCAGGTTTATTATCCTAACTTCTTAATTGATCCATATTTTCAAACATCTTCTTCATTTAAAGAACACAATTGTAACCTTTCTAGAAGCTCCTAAAATTAGCCTTGGGGACTTTCACTGATAATTTTTGTTTGCTTTTTTCCTACAAGTTGCATGTTTCATTTTGTTTTGTTTGCCTTTTCAAGCACAAATAAATAAAGTAGATTGACTAAACTATAAGTGGTATTCTAAAGACATTGTTGTCTATTATTGCTGATGGTGGAAAATATGGGATAACTAAGCAATGATAATTCTAACAACATAGGTTACTTCAAGTTCTACTTGAAGGTGCACAGAATCAAATAGAAAAACTTAAGGAAACCCTGTAGAGTTACTATATTTCAGTCAGCCCATATGAGCCAGATAAAATATAAAGGCCAAGACACAGAAGCCTGGCTAGGTCATCGTTTGAACAAAGATCAAAGGTTTGAAAACTGTATAGATTAACTTTAGCCATATAATTTGGGAAAACTTTATGTACTGATCTCACCTGTTTTGCTAATGTATTAATTTTAGGACTGCTCATTCAGCAGTGCATTTGACGTGCGTCACTAGTATGATTTTAACCCTGACCCTGCGACCTATCCTTAGGTAACCTTTTGTTCTGAGACACATCATGATTGTGGAACCTGAGGACAGTTTTCATTAATGTTCCTCCAAATGTTTCAACAGCTGCTAGAGAGTGTGACAATACAATGGATGGGAGCCTATCATGCATTTTTCAGTAGAGAAAGACTCCAGAAATTATAACTGTTATGTGACGTTGTGATGTGCCTGGTGTAAGTGCCATAAACCTGCCAGCAGGCAGATGCCCAGAAACTGTTGAACATGCAAGTATGTAATTTCTTTCCAGTTACTTCCATTTCAAATAGCCTGTGAGTGTGTATGTGTGTGTGTGTGTATAGGGGCATGGGAGGCCCCTGAGAGCATAAGCCATTATTTCTGATGTAGAAAAAAACAGCAGGGGAGAAAAAGAACATTCCTGAATCATTTTATCTAAATCAGCACTTACTCTAGCCTGGGCAACAAAGCGAGACTCTGTCTCAAAAAAAAAAAAAAAAAAAAAAAAGAATATGTAAGTCAGTCTGTATCCACTGACCTCTGAACAGTGTTGCTCAGCTCAAAGAGCTTGTGAAACACAAATCTGCCTGCTTATTTCTAACGTGTGCTCGTCACATTCCTAACACTCTCACCTAGTTTTGAACACTTCTCTGATTTTAACCTCAAGCCTCACTATTGGAGTTGGTGTTCATAGGTTCTCTGCCTGGAATATGTATCTCAGCTTTATCTTAGGGTCTTTGCCTAGGCCCATTCCACCAGCAATTACAGTTCCTTAGTTTCTTGAGTAGAAAATTTTCAGTGAGGTCTCAGACCTAGGAAAAATCAATCTCCTCTCAGTGGTCACTCAGGTGGTGTCCAACATGTGCAGCCCGTATTTAACAATTTGAGGTTTACAAATGAAGTCTATTTAGGCTTCTCAAATTCATTGGTCACATATTTCAAAAAGACATTTTAGTATTTAAGAGTATTTTAAGAATTTATTTATATACTGTGTACATGTCTATAAAGTTACCTGATAAACTCCTTATTTTGAAGAGACTTCAAGAAAGTTGGCCTCCATTCCTAAATTATAGCATTTGCTTTAAAAATAAAAGATCCTGTCTTGTCATTTTTGTTCTTTGAAAATATGCTGGCTCTAAACCTAATGAGATCTTGACAAAATGTGTAGTTTTTCAGACAAGAACATTATATAACCATTTGCAAAGAGTTTTAGATGAAATGCAGAACTCAACAATTCAAATGTTTGAAAATTAAATGACACACTGGCTCAGATTCATGTAAATTTTGAAGAGTTTAAAAATTAGAAAAGGAACTTTTTTAACATGCTATTTTTATTTTATTGTCAAAAATGTGTTTTTCATATAATAGGAGCACTTGAAAATAAAACAATTTTGAATCAGGAGATCTGGGTTAAGTGCTGATTCTCCCACTTCTACATGGCATGATCATAAACAGACTGATCCTCTAAACTATAATTTTGTCATTTATAAAATGCAGCAGAAGAATTTTAAATTAATAAGATCTGTTTTTTATAGTGCCAATACAATTCTGAATGTCTTTTTTTGGTACCTATTTTCTATTTAGTCATATGGAGCAAAAATTACATCAAAAGATACACAGTGCATAATATTAGAAATATTTTTGTTTTTCTCCTTAAATGATACATAACAGAAAAATTTCATTATGCAAGGAGAATATTAAGCCATGTAAATAATCAACCATATTTTAAAAAACAATTAGTAAAAATTTATCTGAATATTAAGCTACACTTACAATGCAAATTGGAATGTTTCCCCATAATACTTTTTTTCCTTCTATATTAAGATCACAGTTAAACGAAGTAGAGAGTGCTGTCTATTTTTTTCTTAGCCTCATCTGGTATAGTCATACACTGTGTTTGTTGCCTTTTTTAAAAAAAATTTCTACATTTTTCCCATAGAGTTTCCTTCCTTGTCCCTGAGACATTATTGCAAACTGCCAGCTCAAGGACTCTGTACTGTGATCTCCCACAAAGGACTACATGGAAGATATCGGTTGGTGTGTATTATAAAAGAAAAAAGGGGAAGCAAAGAAGAAGCCCTAACCTAGTCTAAAGGAAACATCTGGTCCCTACCATAAGTGATGTGCTAAAAAACAAACACAGCCCTGTGGAATTTGATATTTAAGTTAACAACCGCCACAATATAATAGAAATGGGTAAATTGAACAGTTAAGATTTTAAGGTCTAACTCTTGATCAAGGTTTACATAACATCACCCCTTCCAGGAAACTTAGAAACATAAAAGACTGATTGTCATTCATGTAAAGACTCAACTGCAAGTAAAATTCATAAAGCAAAAAATTATTGATAATTATATTTTTTAATGGACAGAAGAAGCACAGTTAGGGTTGCTCAATCTTTCTATAAACTTCTCTTTTACTACATAGTTAAAAGTCAACTTTATACTCATCTTTATACTCACAAAGACAATCTGAAAATCACTTTTATTATGGTTTTCTTTGTCTTTTGTCTTTGTATTATGCACATTTTCAGAAGTGGAGATAAATGATAAAACGACCCCAACTCACCATTCCCCCAGCTTCAAGTTCATCAACAATTGCCATTGAGACAACAAATCACTTGCCAAAAGGCCATAATGAATAGGAAAGGAAATATGGGACTCATAAAAAGTAAACAAACATTTGAATATTGGAAGTCAGAAGCTAAAACAGAGATTAGATTAGAATTGCAAAGACCACCAAGGTCAGGAGTTAGTAGGAAAAAGATAGTCACTAAATTTTATGTTTGTTTTGCAATTCAGAACCCAGAAGAAACTGATTGGATTTATTTAGCTATTGTATGCTAGTTGTAGTGCTAACTGTGGGATCAAAGAGATCATATAAATCACTGAGTACAAAAAATGTCTCCTCCATGTCTTTCAATAATATTAATACCCCAAGTGAGAACTCTATTCCATTACCTTAATGTTAGATGGAAGTTTTGTCACAATATAAATTCCCTTGCAGATTTGGTTTAGTTATTTGCCAGTCACAACTCAGTGTTAGTGAGTGTACCCTTGTTCATCACAGGACCTGCCACATTGGAGGCTCTCCATGAAACTGATTGGACAAACTGTTCAATAAGCAAGTCAGTGAAATGTGTTTCTGGGCACCAGAAAAGGCAGTTGAGAGACAGATGTGCTCAGATTTTCTATTTCTTTATAATTCAATCTTGGTAAGTTATGTGTGTCCAGTAATTTATCTGTTTTGTCTAGGTTTTCAAATTCATGGGTGTATAATTATTCATCAATGTCTTATATGATCCTTTTTATTTCTATGGTGTCAGTTGTAATGTCAATTTTTTAATCTCTGATTTTACTTAAGTCTTCTCTCTTTTTTTCTTAGTAACACTAGCTAAAGGTTTGTCAATTTTGCTTACCTTTTCAAATAACCAACTCTTCATTTTGTTGAGTTTATTTGGGAGAGGGTTCTATTTCATTTACTTCCTCCGGTCTTTATGATTTCTTTCCTTTACTAATTTTAGAATTAGTTTGTGCTTATTTTTCTAGTTTCTTGAGGTGCAACATTAGGTTGTTTATTTGAAATCTTTCTTCTTTTTTGATATAGATGTTTATTCTCATAAACTTTTCTCTTAGAACTCGTTTCACTGTATCCCACAGGTCTTGGTATATTGTATTTTCATTTTCAGTTGTCTTAAGAAATCTTTAAGTTGCCATTTTAATTTCTTCATTGACCCATTGGTTGTTCAGGAGTATACATGTTTAATTTCCATGTATTTGTAAAGTTTCTAAAGTTCCTCCTGTTATTGATTCTTACTTTTATACCATTGTGCCCAGAAAAGTTACTTGATATGATTTTGATTTTCTTAAATTTGTTAAGACCTGTTTTGTGGCCTAACATATGATCTATCCTAGAGAATGTCCTATGTGAAGTTGAGAAGAATGTGTATTCTGCAGCTATTGAATGGAATGTTCTGTAAATGTCTTTTAGGTGCACTTGATCTACTGTGCAGTTTAAATCTGATGTTTCTTTGTTGATTTTCTGTCTGGATGATCTGTCCATTGCTGAAGGTGGGATGTTAAAGTCACCTACTATTATTGTATAAAAAGGAATAAAATCCTGCCATTTGCAACAACAGAGATGAACCTGGAGACATTATGTTAAGTGAAATAAACCAGGTACAAAAAGGCAAATACTGAATAATCTCATATGTAGAATCTAAAAAAGTTCATATCATAGATGTAGAGGGTATAAAGGTGGTTATCAGAGGCTGGAGTGGGTAGAGGGTAGGGAAGGATGGGGAGGTATTTGTCAAAGGATACATAAGTACAGTTATATAGAAGTAAATTGCAAGAGATCTATTATACAGCTAGGTGACTATAGTTAATGTTGACCTATTATAGTCTTGAAAAATACAAAGAAAGTAGACATTATATGTTCTCACCACAAAAATAATAACCAGGTAAGGTAATACATTAATTAGCTATATTTAACTATTCTACAATGTATATAGACTTTAAAACCTCATGTTGTATACAATAAAAAATATAATACCTGACAATTTTAAAAATAATAAAAAATAGACATTATGGAAGATTTTTAAAAAAAATGTTCAGAGAAATGGTAATTCACAACCACAAGATAAAGAGAGAGAGAGAGGGAGAGAGAGAGATGGGTATGCTACAAAGGTGACACAGAGTCATTAAAAGGAGGGTTAGTAATTCTCTGAGGATGAGAATCACCCACTACATTTTTGAGCCATGTCAGCACTGGACCTATGAGAGAATTAGTTTAGCTTACCCAATGACAACTGCAAATCTTCCCACAGACCAATGAGCACCAAGTGGCCCTAAAAATAAAAAGTGCATGTGACCAGTGACTGACTCTTCATCCTCCTTTTCTCCCTACTGAAGCCCAGATTCCCTTCCCATCTTTGAAAAATTTTCCAGACTAAATAATTAAATATGGATTCCAGATTTCCTTCCACCTCTTGACCATGCTGAAAATTTCACTCCCACCTTCACAGAAACAAAGTATAGAAAATAAATAAGTTGTGTACCAGTCTGACCTATAAAAGTTTGCATATATCCACAGGATAGTTTCAACAATGGTCTCATTTGTGTTAAATAACTAAGCAACATTTAGAACATCTCTAAGAATCCTCTAAAACTGAAAAGCATTTAGATAGGGTAAGAACTAGAAAATGTATATATATCCCTATGTTACGTAACATATCTCAATGGTTTTGAATGATTTCATGGAATTAATAGAAATTGTTGCAGTCATCTAACTTTCCACTGATAATTCTATGAATCCAAAAACTTACTTTTGCAGCCTTTAAATAACTATTTTTAAATTTTTTATTTTTTATTATTAAGTGTAAATAATAGTTGTATATATTTATAGAGTACATGGGATGTTTTGATACAGGCATACAATGCAAATTAATCAAATCATGGTTATTGGGGTATGCATTACCTCAGGCATTTAACATTTCTTTGTGTTAGGAACATTCTAGTCCACTCTTAGTTAAAGTATACTTAAACTTATATTTGATTATAGTCACTTTGTTATGCTATCAAATTGACAAACATATGCGATATCTGCTTTTCTATCATTGTTTTCTTTAGTGAGAGGACAGTTAAATTAAATATTTTGGTGGCTTAATAGAATGTTAGAATTATCTACACAACTACATTGCAAGAGATTGAATCAAGGCATATCAAAGCAACTTCCTATGTCAATAATCTAGATCCTAGATAAATAAACCATTGTTCATTAAGTTTATTAGTAAGATTAATATTTTTCTAGTGTTCTTTGAATCTTAGAAGTTTCCTTTTTGAGAAAGTAAGAAAGTATTTTAAGGTTTATAATAGTATAGAAACTTCTAGTAATTTTGTAGCATAGCTTTAAATATATATCTGTTTTTAAATGTTATAAATTCTTAGGAAATTAAATTACTAGTGTCTCCATCTATATTTTTGCTGTTTTCAGCCATTTTATAAAATACAAAAAAAAATGAATAAATTGCTTATAGCAAAAGTTGAGCCAAAAGGAATTCTTTATAAACACTGACCTATTCTCCTTGGGGAAGAAACTACATTAAGTTGAGCATTTAATTATCCATGAAAGATTGACAGATTACTGTCAGGGAGCATAAAGATTTTATGAACTCCTCCATCCAGACGGATGGTTTCTTTTTATAAACTCCTAGAGAATTTACTGTCAGTGATGCTCATTTGGAAATTAACAAATACTGCCTTGTGTTATTAATTATCATTATCCACTAAAGTAGAAGCTTCTGGAGGGAAGCGATTGTGACTTTGTAGTCATCACAGTTTACAGCGTAGCAGGTGCTCTATAATAATTTTGAATGCATGTACCCATCAATACTTTAATGGAATAATCAATTATCAATCAATAGTTTTATTGAATTCTGACCCTCTCTTCTATCAGAATTATGAACAGTGAGTCTCCATCAGGTCCAAGGATTTTCTTTTGCACATCTCCAGATGTCTTGGCTCACCTTGTTGGATCGTATGTGGATAAAGATCTATACAGAAGCTATAGTTGGTTTAGAGACTAACATCTAGCTCATTTAAAATGATTTTAAAATCAAGCTAAACTATCTTTTTCTTTAGATCTCAGCATTGTCTCCAATGTCAAGCTCTTTACTCTGGCTTCTTGGGTTCAGACTCTCTAGATTAAAGCTGATTGTTGAGAAAACTTCTAATTTGTCATGATTTTGAAAATCAGAATTGCTCACACATATGCATAAAGTAGTTAATTCAAAGTGAATGCAAATTAATAGAGCTAACTCAAGTCACACATATGGCAGATGAGAAAAGCTAAATGATTTGCTCAAAGTTCCACAACCATTAGAGACCAACTCTATCTCACACTCTAGGTCTTTACACTACCCTGAGTTTCTATCTCCAAGGCATGATTTAGGGCTTGTGTTCACTCAATGTGCAGTTTTTAACACTCTTGTACTACTCCTACTTCTACTCCTTCATTTCACCTTACAGAGCTAACACATCAACCGTCTCATTTAAGCCTCTGTAAATCACTCATATAAAGAACACTACAGTGCAGATTATAGACTGGATGAGAATTCTATCTTATCAGCCAAGTATTAGTCTCTATCCTTGCTGTCAGACCAATTGATACCAAATGTCAATATTTAGTTTGATTATAACATGCTTCCTTAGCCAGTTTTTTTTTTTTTTTTTTTTTGAGACAGAGTCTCACTCTGTTGCCGGGGCTACAGTGCCGTGGCGTCAGCCTAGCTCACAGCAACCTCAAACTCCTGGGTTCAAGCGATTCTCCTGCCTCAGCCTCCTGAGTAGCTGGGACTACAGGTATGCACCACTATGCCTGGCTAATTTTTTCTACATATATTTTTCTTTGTCCAGTTAATTTCTTTCTATTTTTAGTAGAGATGGGGTCTCACTCTTGCTCGGGCTGGTTTTGAACTCCTGACCTTGATTGATCCTACCGCCTTGGCCTCCCAGAGTGCTAGGATTACAGGCGTGAGCCACTGTGCCCAGCCATAGCCAGATGTTTTTATTTTTACAACTTCAGTTATAAATGAGAAGTAACGGATCACCTATAAATCTATATTTTCCAAATATACTGTCACTCAGATGACTTTTCAGTACTCAGTTGCTCCAATAAACTTTTTAAGGCCAAGAAACACATTTTCTCATTTATGAACAAGAGGTGTCACAATCCTGGGCCCTTGAAAATTAGATTGAATGGATTCTAAACATGGCCTTGGACTCATTACTATATAAATTTGAAATTGAGTTGCACAAAAGGCCTGAAATCTGAATCAAAGGTTTTTCCTATGCTCTGTAGATATTTGCTATCATAATATCTAGGAAAAGTAGACAAAATGCAACATAGTAATAGGTATTTAGAATGTCAGAAAAATGCTTCCCCAATCAAAAAAAAACCAGGGAATGCAGTAAAGGTAAAGCCTAAGTGCATGAGGAAAATTAAATTGTCATGATGAATTTAGTGAGTATGACTATGTTAATTCTAACATACCTTTAAAATTTTAATAACATAAAATTTCCTTTTGATTCTATGTAATAGTTGCCCTTCATTACATGCAACTCTCAAGCAGTAAGAAATATCCTTATCACTGGAAGGCTTCAGAGTGATCATCCTTAGATAGTGGAATAAACAACATTATACATATGTTTTTCAATTTTAATTATTTCCCTAATCATATATAAGGACCATGTTCAGAAAAAAAACAAAAAGCATTAATATTTAAAAATTGAAAATTATGACTAGAAGCACAATATGAAGGCTACAGTTTGAATATTTTTCCTAGGAAATACCACTTTAGGTTACCTACCAGAGTTATATTTACCTTCTTAGTTTATGTAATAGTATAAGCAATGAAAATACAAATGTTTATTTACTTATGTTAGTATAAGAAATAGAACTGGCATTATCTCACAAACAATATTCTTTCTATTATATTTTGACTACTTTATGACTACTAATTCAGTTTAAAATTAGTATTCATTCAATTTTGAGGGAGTTGATTGCACAACTGTAGATTACTTAAGGGCTTCTTTAAAAAAAAAAAAAAATTCCAAATCATTGTCTTTATAAACTTTGTGCCCCTTTTTCCTTCTTATACCTTCTTCTCTAAAATTGTCTACCAACTCCAGGATTTATACAGCCTTGAATAAAAACCAGTTTCAAGCCCCAAGCTTAAGAACAATTGTTTTCTACCTGGAAAATCTTGTAATGAAAAGAGAATACATTTCCTCCCTAGAGAAATCAAGCTGCGAATAAATAGAATGAGCTCATATCCTAAATTCTCCTACATCCAGAGATATTTTATATACCCCACTCTCAGAATGTTGTTTGTTTTTTTTTGTAATATTAACACTATTTACAAAGTCTTGGGTACAAATAACTGGTAACATTAAAGTTACTAACAGCAGAATTTAAACAAGATGATTTTTTTAAAATATCATAATCTTGAGGCTCTTTTATAAGAGAGAGAGAGAGATGTTAGTGCTTTTCTCAAGTATCCCTCACCCCGATCATTTTCTAACTTTTACTATATATAAAATCAGAGTGTATTGATCATTTGTTTTTTGCCAAATATGTAAAGAAATTTGAAAATGATTTTGAAGATGAACAGAAGACAATGGTGCCTGAAATAGGAAAAATCGAGCATGGAAGAGAACTCCTTTCCTTACAAATTTTTAAAACGAGTGACACTTCAGAGATTGCATGAAAGAACATTCTAAGAATTTTCTCAATTCTCCTATAATCCTTTGGAACAAAACCTGCAACAAATTTCAGAGAAAAGTGAGGTACAAACAATATCAGCGAGTAAACCAGACCCCTCACTGCAGCTCTGTGTATCCCAAGTCCTCTAGGGAGATCCTAAGTCCAGGATGCATGCTCTGTGTTGCAAAAGACATGTCTCTTTCTTGCCTTTGCTCATGGATGAAGTGTCCTAATAACTTTTCACATAATTAGATTCTGAGTTTTACTGACACTTCTTTCTAGCAGCAAACCCTTTATAACAATGTGGTTGCCTAAGAACCTATTAGCCTACTCTGCTTCAAGTGCAATGTGGTAGCTGTTCTGTATGTTTCTCCCTTTCCCCTTGACTTTGCTCCCCCTGTTCATTTTTTGTCCTGTACCACGGTGTCTGATTACAGGATCAAGGTGCTTATGCAATATGCTGGCACATCCCGTGCCTTCCTGAAATCTTGGCCAATACCCTTAGGGCAGAAATTGTCATGGAAATTTCTGACTGTATCTACGTATTTAAAATGATGGAGCAACATATACAATAACAACGGCAAAGAGCAAAAGGTGCTTGGGCAGTAGAGGAAAGGACAGAAAAATGGTGAGGAACGATACTGCAGTAACTAAAGTGAAGAGGAAATGAGTACAGGATGGAAGAAACATGACAATGTCTTATTAAAAATCTTATGGCTAAAGTCTAAATTAGTAGTCATGGTCTTAACAAAGAGCAATGAGGGGACCTGGATCCCTTTTCCTTTTTCATATTGTGAAATGTTTATTAATATTTTATTGTATATATGGGTACAACATGATGATTTGATAATATATACATTGTGGAGTGATTAAATCAAGCTAATTAACATACCTATCACTCCACATGCTTATCAATTTTTTGTGGTGATAACATTTAAAATCTACTCTCTTAGCAATTTTCTAATATAAAATATATTATTTTTACTATTGTCACAATGATATATATAATAGATCTACAATAGCTCTCTCAAACTTATTCCTCCGAAGTAGATCTTTGTACCCTTGAACCAATATATGCCCCAAACCCCCTCCCCCTATCCCCTAATAAGCACCATTCTACTACCTACTTCCATGAGTTCAACTGTTTTAGATTCTATGTATAAATGAGATCATGCAGTATTTGTTTTTCTGTGTCTGGCTGATTTCACTCTCCAGGTTCATCCATGTTATCACAAATGACAAGATTTTTTTCTTGATGCAGTTTTGTCAATATTATCCCCAAGACCTTAAGAAAAGTCACTTGGAAGGCCCTCTGGCCTCAGTTTTCCTTTCTGTTAAATGTAAATAAACATATTTGCCCTGATAATCCTGTAGCCTTGTCTTCACTGTGGCATGTCCCAGTGCCTATTACAAAACCTGACACTAAACAGAAGCCCAGAACAGCTGTGAACACCCAAGAGGAAACCCTTATAAAACTAAAACACCCAGGGTACTTCCTATGCAAAAATCTAAAGTATGTGGAAGTCTATTTTGATTTCCTGGCCTCCCATTCTTGTGAAATTCCTTTATTTTAGAATTGGCTGTTCTCATCTCCCATTGCCAAAAGCTCTCCAGTTGTTGCCCTTTGCCCCCTCTTTTGACAAAAAAAAAAAAAAATGTACTTATACTGATTATTTAATATTTATGATAGACAAAACTTAATCATGGGCCATAAGGACATTAGTATCTGAAGGCTTGGTTTTACTTTGAGAAAGGGTTCTTTTCATTTCACAGCTAAAGCCATGTTTTACATTAGCACTGTACTAATTAGTGCTCAATTCAAAATAAAACAAATGGGACTAACACCAGGTATTGACAGCAAAGGGAAGTGGTCAAACAGGGCTATAGAGGAAGAGGCTGGTAAGATAAGATTTGAAAGCAGGAAAGTCTACAGAGTTGGGGTTCTAGTGTAGAGAAGGAAAATTGGCATACAGAAGATACAATGTCACTCTACCCTCCCCAGTCAGGTTTTCTTGGCTTGTCTAATATCCAAAGCCTGATGCAGCCCAGGCCCAAATTCAGTGACCTTTCTTTAAGGTCTGAGTGGGAAAGGAGGCAAGGTAGAAACAGGGGTAGGCTACAGGGCTATTCTAATAGCAATTAGACATCTGCCTCACAGTTTTTAATAACATGTTTCAAATTACATATCCTTTATTTGAAGGGGGTAAGTTTATTTTGTATTATTTAAATTTGATTCTAACTACTTTTTGTTAACCAGGAGATTCAGTCACTGTTTGAAAGTTACACATCATTCATATTTTCATTATTTTAACCCATACTATCCAAGGCCCACATATTTTGGAATGTTTTCTGTTTGAGTGGAACCTAGCTAATTCAAAAGTCAGATGCTCTTCATGGGTGACTGAATTATTCTGCTATTTATTTGGAAGAACTTAAAAATTATTTTTATCTGTATTTTTATTTTGATGGGCTAAAGCCATTTTAAATAACTTTAATGTCATTATTTGATGAGGTTCTTTGAAAATCTTTAGATTATGTTGTATATCACTATTCACAAGAGCAAAGATATGGAACCAATTTAAGTGTACATCGATGGCTGAAGGGATAAAGAAAATGTGGTATAGGGGAGGAGCCATGATGGCAGAGTAGAAGCAGCCCAGACAAGTTATTCTCAAGGATTGAAAGTTGCAAGTAGATGTCCACCTGTGGGTGGACAGTCTTGGAGAGAGCCTCATCAATCATCAGAGAAGTGACTGGAGACACCCAAAGTAAAAGACAGGGAGGCAGAGTGATCACCTCTGCAAGATCAGAAGGTACCTGGGAGAAGAGTCCACATGTGGGGAAGGGTCAGAGGAGAGAATTTCATGGCTTCACATTCTCCCCATGGACACTGCAACCTGAGCTATGAGGGGGTCCCCCACCATGGCAGGCCTCCAAACTGATCAGGTTGCTGCTTGGAGACTACAGTAACATTGCACAAGAGAGCAAGCATAGTAGGGACACACTGGGTTCCTGGATTGCTGCAACTGATGCCATTCTAAGCTCCCAAGCCTAGATCACTAGTCTACACAGGGACCAGCTTTACTGCAGTCACCTCCATAGCAGCCCTGCCAGAATGGGGTGGGAGCAGAGAGGACAGATGCTTTCATGTACCATGTGACCTCGAACCGAAAATGTTCCATAAACCCCTGTCTCCCTGCCAATAGGGGATTTGAGAAGAGCAGGCACTTGCTGCCCTCACTGTCCACCAACTCCACCTAAGAAGTGTTGCAACAGCAGCCACAGCCAGACCTGCACTGGGAGAGAGCCACTGCCTCTCAGCACCCCTGCACCATGGACCCTCCTGTGGCACCATGTACTGCTCACAGACCTATAATCCATGACCCACTCTCTCCCATCACATGTCACCACTGCACACTGGACCAGAGTGAAACAAACACCCACAATGTTCTAGAAAGTGAACATTTATGGCATTCTAAACATAGCCACCACCTAGAAAGCCTTGCCCAACCACCACTGCCACTGCCACAGAAAGACTTTGGCAGAGCAATTTCCCATACCACTGGCCTCTGTGGAGAGGGAATTGCCTAGCCCTCTGATTGAGCTTTCCCCAGTGGCCTAGGGAACCAACCCATGACTCCACAGAACTATACTCCAGCAACAGCTTAATTCAGACAACCAAAGTAGAACGGCACAACACAGGAGAAGAGCTGCATCCCAGGCTCTCAGTGCATTCTCCTCTCTCTTTCCAGGTCAGTCTCCTGGAGTAATGCACAAAATGTGCCATCCAGGAACCTCTCCTTCTTTTCAGTAAGGAGGAGAGCTCCCAGAAAAGGAGAACAAGTATGCCACAAACTTAGCTGTCCTCAGCTGAGAGCAGAGGTTTTAGATGAGAAGGAAGCAGCTTAAAAACTCTGGCAACATTAAAAAACAAAACAAAACAAAACAAAAAACAAGCTAGTTCATCACCCCCAAGGGATCACAATAGGTCTCCAGCAAATGAACTCCAACCAAAAGAAAACTTTCAAAATGCCAGATATGGAATTCAGATTATGGATTGCAAATGTGATGGATGAGATCGATGAGAAATTTGAAAAACAACACAAAGAAGCCCAAAGCATATGTCTATACATGAAGGAAAATTTTCTAAGGAGATATACAACATAACAAAAGATTTAACAGAATGTAAACAAATGAAGAGTCATTTAGGGAATTTCAAAATACAGCCAAAAGCTTTAACAACAGGCCATAACAACAAGAAGAAAGAATTTGTTGAAGAAAGCCTTGAGGACAAGGACTTCAAATTAATCGAGTCAATCATTGGTATTTAGCATTTCTATATACTAATAATTGTCACATTGAGAGTCAAATCAAGAGCTCAATACTATTTATTATAGCTGCAAAGAAGAAAAATACTTAGGAATATATTTAATCAATGAGGTAAAATATCTGTACAAAGAGAATGACAAAACACGGATGAAAGAAATCATAGATGGAACAAACAAATGGAAACATATCCATGCTCATGGATTAGAAGAACCCACACCATTAAAATGCCTAAACTGCCCAAAGTTATTTAGAGATTCAAAGCAATTTCCACCAAAATATCAATGTGATATTTCAGATCTAAAAAAACCCCAAAATTATCCTAAGCTTTATATGGATCCAAAAAAGAACCCAAATAGCAAAAGCAATCTTAAGGAAAATGAACAAATTAGGAGGCATCACATTGCCTGACTTCAAATTATCCTATAAGACTGTAGTAACCAAAATAGCATGATACTGGCATAAAAAAGTAGGGATATAGAGCAATGGAACAGAATAGATAACCCAGAAATAAATAAATAGCTATGACCAACTGATTTTTGACAAAGTAAACAAAAACATACACTGGGAAAGGACACTCTATTTAATAAATGGTGCTCAGAAAATTGTATAGCCACATGCAGAAAAATGGAACAGCATCCGTATCTCTTGCCATATACCAAAATTAATTCAAGATGGACTATAGACTTAAATCTAAGGCATGAAATCATAAAATTTCAAGAAGAAAATATAGGAAAAATTCTTCTAGGCATTGGCTTAGGCAAAAAATTATGACTAAATACTCAAAGGCAAACATAGCAACTACAAAAATATTTAATAAATAAATGGGACTTGATTAAATTTAAAAGCTTCTGCACAGCAAAAGAAATAATCAACAGAGTAAATAGACCACCTACAGAATGAGAGAAAATATTCATAAACTATACATCTGACAAAGGACTAATACCTAAAATCTATAAAGAATTCAAACAAATGAGCAAGACAAATACAAACAACTCCATCAAAAAGTGGGTAAAATACATGAACAGTTTTTTCAAAAGAAGATAGTGAATTGACCAACAAATGTCTGAGAAAATGTTCAATGTCACAAATCATCAGCAGAGTGCAAATTAAAGCCACAGTGAGATACTACCAACCCCTACCAGAATAGCCATTCTTAAAAGTCAAAAAACAATAGATGTTGGCATGGATGCAGTGAAAAAGCAACACTTTTACACTGTTGGTGGGTCTGCAAATTCATAAAATTCTATGAAAAACAGTATGGAGTTTCCTCAAAAAACTAAAAATATGCCTACCATTTGATCTAGTGATATCACTATTTGGTATCTACCCCCCAAAAAAGAAGTCATTTTATCAAAAAGATAGCTGCGTTAGAATGTTTACCACAGCACAATTCAAAATTGCAGAGATATGGACACAACCTGAGTATCCATCAATTGATGACTGGATAAAGAAAATGTGAGACACACATACACACACGGATGGAGTACTACTCATCCATAAAATAGAATGAAATAATGTCATTTGCAGCAACTTGGATGGAACTGGAGACCAATATCCTAAGTGATGTATCTCAGGAATGGAAAAACAAACACCACATATTCTCACTAATAAGTGGGAGCTAAACAATGAGTGCACATGAGCACAAAGAGATGTTAAGGACATTGGAAACCATTAAGCAGGGGAGTGGGCCGGTTGTGGGTGAGGCATAAATATTTACTTATTGGGTACAGTGAACACTATTCTGGTGACAAGCACACTAAAAGCCCTGACTTCAGCATTATACAATTCACCCATGTAACAAAATACTTGTACATCCTTAATGTGTTGAAATAAGAAGAAAAAGAAAATGTGTTGTGTGTATATACACACACAAACACACAATGGAATATTACTTGGCTATGACAAAGAATGAAATACTGTTCTGTCATTTGCAGCAACATTGATGGAACTGGAAGTCATTCCATTAACTGAAGTAAGCTGGCACAAAAAGACAAAGAACTTCAGGTTCTCCCTCATATGTGGGAGCTAGAAAAATTTATCTCATGGAGGTAGAGAGAAGAATGATAGTTACTAAAGGCTGAGAAGGGTATTGGAGCAGGAAGGGATAAAGAGAGTTTTTTTAATTGTTATAAACATACAGGTAGATAGAAGGAATAAATAAAGTAGACCAGGTAATAAAAAGAGTCTAGGGCCCAAGTCCAAAGGCCTACACTGTATTTTCTTGATCCCCATGTGCCAAGCTGGGATGGATCCATTTTGCAGCTGGCAAAACCCTTATATTTGTTTCCTGGCCCATAGAGTAAGAGCTATCAGAGGCATAAGAAAAAAAGTGAATGTCCCTAGAATTTCTTACTCCTGAAATTTCAAATGCACAATCATATTCCAGATAGAATCATGGGGATTAGTACCATTCTCAAAAATATAAGAATATGTGTGTGGTGCTTATCATATTCACATTTAATTCATTTGAATGGTTCTTGTAAAGATCTGTGGATAGTAATGGTCTGCAATAGACTTAACCAAGTGGCCCCAGTTGCAGGTGCAGTGTGGATGTGTTATTTTATTTGAACACATCAATATATTTTATCTGACACTTAGTATAATATATATCTAATGATATAGAAAAAACTTTATTTTTCAATCTCCATAAATAAAAAGAATTAAAAAAATTAGTCCTCCTTTACACGGGAGGGGCAGTAGCACGGGAGGGGCATTCACAGTTATGGTCAGTTTGTGTTAAATTGCTTGTTTTCTATCTCTGTCACAGTATAGTACAGAGAATGCTTGATTATCTTCATATTCTGCAGAATGTCTCTCTATAAGGAGAGACAATATGACATTATGCAAACTGGACCAGGTAAATATAATACAAATGTATTCTGGATGGGCTAGTTACTATGATATTGTGATTTATAATAATAAATATATATTTTGTCTTTATTCCATTTCTGGCACAGAGTCCCTAAAACTCTTGGAATTTCCTAAGTGATAATAGCAATAAAAATGAAGGGAACACTTTCTGTTATTCATAATAAGCCCTTTTAAACATACCTGAGTTTATGTTAAGGAAGTGTCTTTTGGAAAACCCCTAGATAATCACAGGATGGGGCTTGTTGCCAGTGAACCAACCATGTGATTAGAGCTTTGGAATGTTCAAACCTACTTCCTGCACTTCAGGAAGACGAAAGGGACTAGAGATTCACTTAACCACCAATGGCCAATGATTTAACCAATCATGCCTATGTAATAAAGTCCACATAAAAATTCAAAAGGATGGGGTCTGCAGAGTTTCCAGGTTGGTGAATGAGAATGCCACCATGTACCAGGAGTCAGCCTCAACTCCAGAGGCACAGAAGCTCCTATACTTGGGACCCTTCTCTACTTGTTGTATGTATCTCTTCATCTGACTGTTAGCTTGTATTCCTTGGTACATCCTTTGCAATAAACTGGTAATCTAGTAAGTAAACTGTTTTCCTTAGTTATGTCAGATATTCTAGCAAATGATGGAACCCCAAGAGGGTCATGGGAACCTCCAACCTATAGACAGTAAGAAGCACAGGTGACAACCTGAGCTTAACTTGGGTCTGAAGTGGTGGCAGTCTTGTGGAACTGAGCCCTTAACCTGTGGGTCTGACACTACCTGTCAGATATGAGGTATGGAAAAAAGAGCCTAACTTTGTTCTTTAATGACATTCCTTGAACGCTATACTTAGCATTTCACCTCCTTCCCACTGGCCAGAATTTTGTCACGTGTTCACACCTGTCTGCAAGAGAAGCTGGTAAATGTATTTTTTATTCTTGACATTCAGGTACTAGTTAAAAATTAGAAGTTGATTTACTACGGAAGAAGAGGAGAATGGGTATTGAAGGATGACTGGAATTTCTGCTATAATATACAAATCAAACCCATTATCATTCTCCATGGCCAGTTTTTCCTCTTGTCATCACTAAAAGCATCATCTTTTTTCCCTTCACTAACACCTCTAATTTTCTTTTTGCTTTTAAGTGAATTTAGATAGGTAATATAGAAAAATAAGAGGTTATAAAATCAGATGGTACTTGTGACATAATCTTCTACTTGCAAGTTTTTTTAATTAAATTTTTCTAACCCCTTTCTTACTCAGTTTTCTCTTTGTTTAAATAGTAAAAACAATGGTATTTAATTTTGAGGTTTACAAATTTACATGAAATAATTTAAGTATTTAGTACAGTGTTTGGCATACAGTAAGTGTTCAGTGAATATCAGCTTATTATTCTTTTCTTCATTTTTCCTCTTCCTTTTCCCTGATAATTCATACCTTATCAATTTTCACATCCTTGAAAGTTAAGCTAAAGGAGTACTTGCAACTTCTTGTCCTGCAAACCCTGTTCTCAGCTTTATTTCATTATCACTCACGTAACTATTTTACTAGACCCTAAACTGACTTCCATGTATTCATGCTTTCTTCCCCAAAAGCCATTCAACCCAATATGCTAGAAATTCTTTCCACAGAGAAACTCTGATTACAAAGATCTGTCACCTAAAGAAAAAGCCCAGCGGATAGGATGGACACCTAGACACAGGTCGAATATGCCTCCTCCATGGAGAGGAACCAGAATAGTAAGCAGATCCTCATATTTTGAACAGATCATCTAGGATAGAACACTAGGATTCACCAGGGAAGCACTTGGAAGCACCACAAGTGGGTAAGGAGAGGGTTCAGGGCCACTTGCTTAACCAGGGACTGCCTAACAGCCAAAAGAATCCCCTGGATGTGGGGAAACAGTAAGAGAAAAGCCCCTAGAGGGCTCTACTCTCTGACATGAGCTTTTATTAATACTATTTTGGCTACCAGAGAAGCCCCGGCCCATGCTTTCTTGGGCCTAACATAAGGAACTGCTTAGATTGCACAGAGATGTTGCTCCAAAAAGAGAAAAACCACATGGAACCCCATAGGCACCTGTGCCTAGAGCAACTTGAGCTGGTGACCATTCTGAGTGCATAGATAACAGGAAATTGTGGGCACACCTGCAGTCACCGAGTGGCTCTGAGGAGGAATAGAGGAGCCCAGGCACTCCCACACACCACTAGGAAGGTCCTCATTGCCCTGCTGTGAAATGTGAGCAGACAGCATTTTTTACAATATCTTGCCCACTCTGCCTGCCCGGGTGGGGGAGGCAGGCAACCTTTTCCAGTTGTAGGTCTAAGACGCCATTTTCAGAGTTTGACACTGGGATGTGCCCCACCCTTGGACTGAGTCCGGGCTGATGTAGCTGCAGCCCCCACCTGTCTGCTGAGAGGCAGGGAAACCAGACTTTCCCATATACATCTGGGACAGTGCCCACCATCCTACAGCCAGCTGCTATGACTCGGGCAAATTGCACTCTCTACAGTTTCCTGCCACTTCAGCCCACCTGAGAAGGGCCTTGCCCTCTCTGATCACAGGCCCAAGGCACAATTTTGGGAGTTTAAACCTGAGCAACGCTCCACCCTTGGGCTGAACTTGGGCTGACACAGCTGCAGCTGCCACCCAGCTGAGAAGAAACAGGGAGTCCAAGCTCCCCTAGGACACACCCCTAGGACAATTCCTCCTGCCCTGCCACATGCCGTGGTGAGACAGATGCAAATGAATGGCACTTCTCCCAGCATCTTGCCCACACTGTTTGTCTATTTACCACCCTTTCTTGTCACAGGCCCATGGTACCATTTTGGGAGTTTAAAGCTGGGCAGTGCATGCACTCGGGTTGAGTTTGGGCTGATGAAGCTATAGCCCTGCCCAGCTGAGGAGGGACAGGGAAGCCCAGGCTCTCCTACGCCACCTAGGATAATTCCCACAGCCCTACTGTGGGCTCCTATGAGACTTAGGCACAAGCAGACAGCACTCTTCACAGTTTCTTCCCCAAGCCACTTGTATAAAAGGGGACCTATCCTCCTTCATTGCAAGCCCACAACCAGCACCATTTTGAGAACTTAATGCTGGGCCATGGCTCACCCTTGGGCTGAGTTCAAGGTGACTTAGCTATAGCTGCCATTAAGCCAGACAAGTGCAGAGGTGACCAAGCTCTTCTAAGCACACTTAACCCACTACTATGTTATAGGCAGCTGTGGGGCTGGGGACTAGCATGTCCAATCCATTGCAGCTACCAGTAACACCAACATGGACCACTTGGGTCCTAGTGGGTAGCTCAACCACCACTACTGCCATGTTCCACATCACACTAGCTTCTCAGGAGCCTGAGGACACCTCCCCCCCACACATACACCTGGCCCTCTGCTCCAACTACTAGCTTCTGCGATAGTCATCCGAAGACCCAAGAACTGGCCCCCCAGGATGCAGTAACCCTGCTACCAAAGTAAGCTGCTCTGTGGCCTAAAATTAGGCATATGTGACCCACTGTTTCCACCACTGGGACTAGTCCCTAGAAAGTCCCTAGAAAAACTTTCCTACAGCATCAACTAACAACTGTTCCCTAAACCACTGAGGGTCATGGATACCACTGACTTTGTGTAGTACCTAAGAAATTATACAAAGATCACACAACTGCAGGTCCCCCAAATCAAATCCAAAGTGTCCTACTCAACCAACAATATATATATATATATACATATATATATATAAATATATGTATATATATCAGAAAAAATTCTCCCCTTTGAAAGCAATTTCAAAAAGTTGGAACAAAAGACTATTACATCAGATGTGCAGATCAACAGAAAGACACAAGAATCATAAAAAAGCAGGAAATATGACACCACAAAAGGACCACAACAATCATCCACCAACATAACCCAATCAAAAAGAATTCTTCATAATGCCAGGTAAAGAATTCCAAATATCGATTCTAAGGAAGCCCAACAAAATACAAGAGAAATCTAAAAACCAATATGAAGAAATCAGATAATCAATTCAGGGTGTAAATGTGAAATTTACCAAGGAGATAGATATTATAAATAAAAAACAAACAGAAATTCTGGAGCTGAGAGATTCATTGAAGGAAATATAAAACATATTCTAAAGCTTCAAGAATAAACAAGACCAGGGTTGGGGAACCTGCAGCCTTAAAGCCACATGTGGCCTTCTAGGTCCTTAAGCGCAGCCTTTTGATTGAATCCAAATTTTATAAAACAAATCCTTTCAGTTTTGTTAATACATTTTTGTTTGTCTTTTATATTTTTATTTTATTTTTAAAATGCACATATTGAAAATATCAAAGAATAAAATAACATTCAATGACATAATCTTCCCAGAATGACTGGCACAATTAGAACATCAGTAAGCCATATGGCTACATTGATGGCTGCTATGTTCATGGTTCAGTTCTAACTTCCCCTACATGACTGGCATCACCAATACATGAGGCTGGTTGGTGACAGTATATTGGGTCAAGTATGCCAGTCTCTTATCAGCTTTTGACAATGGTGTGGTGTTTTTGTTTGAAGTGGAATTTGTGAATAGTTGCACAGCTCAACAGTATTTTTTAATTCTATCTGCTTAACATCACATAATGTCAAAGAAGACCAAGAGAATGCTCAAGGAAAAAACCAAAATTTTTATTGAGAATTAGGAATTCAATATTACTTGTTTCTGCTAAAGATAAGATGATTTCCTTGCTTTGCTATACTATAATATCAACATTAAAGAAATTGAATACTCATCAGCACTATAACACTCACCAGGACCACAAATATTTTAAATTAGAGGGAGAGGCACTAAAGGCTGTATTGCAGAAATTAAAAGACAAAAAGCAAAAGCTAAGAAAATTCTTTCAAGCAGCAATAAGACCTGGAAATAATGTCATTGAAACAATTTATAAAGTAGCTTATATATTCAGGAATAAAAGGAAGTCATTCAGTGATACAGAAATTGTGAAAGAAGTGCCTTGCCTAATTTGTAGGCTACTTAGACCCTAATAACATTTCAAAGTACAAACAAACAACTGCCTCTTTTAAAGAGAACTGTAACTGATTGGCAGTATGAATTAGCCTTGAACTTAACAGAACAACTTCATGCAATACTGAAAAAAGAAAATACATATTTTTCAATTGCTTTGGATGGATCAACGGATGCTATTGACTCAGCACAGGTTTTATATTTCATTCAGGTTATAACAGACGATTTTCTTTATTACAAAGAGTTACTTGCCTGGGGCACTCTTGTGAACAGTACACAGGGAATAGATATTGTCAACAACTTTCAAGATAAATGTCATGAAGTTGAACTGAATTTGGTAAATTTGGGAGTGTATGTACAGACTGTGCACCTTCCATGACAGGAAAACATGAAGACTTTATTGCACAGATTTAAAAAAAAGGTATCAACAGATTTAGATGTTCTCATTTCTTTTCATTGTATCTTGGATCAGCAAAATCTCTGTGCTATAGCAACTATTTTAAGTGATGCTTTGTAACAAGTTATAAGTATAGTTAATTATATTGATGAAAATGCAGCACAGAATCATCAGTTTCATAACTTGCTAAAGTTAAACGATGAGGTACTCAGTGTGGATTTGCCATATCATTCTAAAGTGCATTGGCTATCTCAGGGACAGGTGATAGCCAAAATTTTATCTCTGTGAGAATGGAAAGTTAAATTTTATGAAGAACAGAATCAGCAATGTGAATTATTGAAAGAAGATTTCTATAAAAATGCAGCATTTCTGCATGATATCATGTCAAATCAAAATTATTTGAATATTTCTTTGCAAGGTAAAACTAAGTCTATATATGATATGTGGCAAAAATCCAAGCATTTCAAAAAATAAGCTATCTTTTTTCTTCAAAAGGAAATTTCAGATAAACATTTTCCCCAGTTAGCAAAGGTCATCGATGAGCATGATGATATATATGAATCATTTGAGGAGTATGCAGCTATTATAGACCTATTAATTAGAGAATGCAATGAAAGGTTCACTACTTTGAGAATAATGATATTGCGCTGGAATTAGAATTTCAGCCTCACCTAATTTATACCACCATCACCAAGGTACCTAAAGAACTACCTGAAGGGAATGGATTGAGCTGTCAGTAGATAACATTTTAAAGTCACTGTTTGATGCTATGAAAGATCTGATCAAAATAAGGGAAAATGCAGTAGAATACTCATGCCTTTGGCAATATGCTTGAAAATGCTTTCTTGCTTTTCAGCCACTTATTGTTGTGAATCTATACTCTCCTACATAACCCAAATTGAGATGCCTATGCCTTTTAGGTAACAAATCACTGATATCAATCTAGAGGATGACCTGAAACTGTGTACCTCTATACTACAACCAAATATTCAAATGCTTTCTAACAAAAAGCAGACATAACAAAGTCATCAAAAGGTTACTAAACTGTAAAATTAACAAATAACTTTTAGTTTTTTAAATTATTAAGTACATACTAGTTAGATTTTTACAAAATAGTATACATTTTTAAGTACAGCTAATTGAAGTTTCTCGAATGAGGCCTTATTTGATTATATCTAAACTAATGTACCTTCCTTCATGAAAAGGTTCCCCACCCCTGGACAAGACCAAGTGGAAGAAAGAATCTCAGAACTTGAAGACAGTTCTTTTGAAATAATCTAGTCGGAAAAAATTAAGGAAAAAAGATTAAGCAAAGCCTTCAAGGTATCTGGGACTATATAAAGCAACTGAACTTACAATTTATCGGTATTCACAAAGGGAAAGAGAAATCAAAAAACTTAGAAAACTCATTTAAGTAAATAATTAATGAAAACTTCCCCAGACTAAAAAGAGAGTTAGACATCCAGATACAAGAGGCCCAAAGATCCCCAGGCAAATACATTGCAAAAAGAATTTCAACACAGATATTATAATCAGAATGATTAAAGTCAAGGTGAAAGAAAGAATTTTAAAATTAGCAAGCAAAAAGCATCTAGTCATCTATAAAAGAAATCTTATCAGATAACAGTGGAACTCTCAGCAGAGACCTTACAGGCCAGAAAAGAATAGGATGTCATTTTCAAACTAATGAAAGAAAGGAAAAAAAAAAAACTTCTAGCAAAGAATTGTATAATATATTCTGCCAGAATAAGTTTCATAAAAGAAGGAGAAACAAACTGATTCCCAGACAAGCAAATGCAGAGAATTCATCACCAGTAGGTCAGCCCTACAAGAAATGTTCAATTATGTCTTAAACATAGAAATGAAAGGTCAATATTCATCATCACAAAAACACACAAATATATAAAACTGAATGTTCTAGTAAAACAAATACAAAAAGGAGAAATAGAAAAGAATTAAATGATAACATGACTGAAATCCAGCAAACCACAAAGACAAAAAGAGAAAGAAAGAAGGAGAATTTATAAAACAACTAGAAATCAACTAACACTATGACAAGAACAAAGTCTCACATATCAATATTAACCTTGAATGTAAATGGATTAAACCCTCCTTTTAAGAGATATAAATTGACAGAATGGGTTTTTAAAAATGATCCAACTATATGCCACTACTAGAGATCCACCTTACCCATAAAGACATATATAAACTGAAAGCAAAGGGAAGGAAAGAGATATTCCATGCAAATGGAAACTAAAAGTGAGCAGGAGTAGCTATCTTAGACAAAACAAATTTTAAATAAAAAACAGTACAAAAAAAGAAAGACAAGATCATTGTATAATGATAAAGGGATCAATTCAGCAAAAAGATATAATTGTCCTAAATATATATGCACTCAACATTGGATCATCCAGATTCACAAAACAAATATTAATAGACCTAAAGAAAGAGATAGATAGCAACAAAATGGTAGTCATTGAGACAGAAATTCAACAAACACTGTACTTAAATTGGACCTTAGACCAAATGGACTTAACATATACTTACAGAACATTCTACCCAACAACTATAGAATATACATTGTTTTCTTCAGCATGTAGAACATTCTCTAAGATAGATCATATTGTAGGCCACAAGTCTTAACAAAATTTTAACAATTGACACCGTATCCAATTTATATGGAACCAAAAAGAGCTTCAATAGCCAAAGCAATTCTAAGAACAAAACCAGAAGCATCATATCACCTGACTTCAGATTATATTACAAAGCAATAATAACCAAAACAGCATGACACTAGCATAAAAGTAGACAATGGATAATGTAGATCAATGGAACACAATGGAGAACTCAGAAATATAGCCATATACTTACAACCAACTAATTTTTGACACAGCAGACAAAAACACTGAGTAAAAGACACAGTATTTAATATGGGTGCTAGGAAAATTGAATACTATAAGCAGAAGAATGAAACTGGATCCCTATCTCTCACCATATGCAAAAATTAATTCAAGGTGAATTAAAGACTTAAGTTTTAACACCTGAAACCATAAAAATATTGGAAGAAAGCCTAGGATAAACTCTTCTGGAAATTGGTCTAGCCAAAGAATTTATGACTAACATCCCAAAAGCAAATGCAATAAAAATAAAAATAGTGAAATAGACAATCTACAAAATGGAAGAAAATATTTGCACATTGTGTGTCTAACAAAGGGCTAATATCCATAATCTACAAGGAACCCAAACAACTCAGCAAGAAAAACACCAAACAATCCCATTAAAAAGTGGACAAATGACATTTTTCATAATAAGATATAGGTATTTTTCATAATAAGATATACAAATGGCCAACAAAATAAAAAAAGCTCAATTTCACTAAGCATCAGATAAATGCAAATTAAGACCACAATGAGATATCATATTACTTCAATTAGAATAGTCATTACTAAAAAGTCATAAAACAATAGATGTTGGCACAGATACAGTGTAAAGGGAACACTTATACACTGTTGGTGGGAATATAAATTAGTAAACCTCTATGGAGATCAGTATGGATTTAGTTCTTCTCAAAGAACTAAAAATAGATCTACCTTTCAATCCTGCAATTCCACTACTGAGTATTCACAGAGAGGAAAAGAAATCATTATATGCAAATGAAAACTGCACTCATATGTTTATCACAGCACAATTCACAATCACAAAGATTTGGAATCAAACTAAGTGTCCATCAACTGATGAATGGGTTAAGAAAATGTGGTATATATATATAATCCATGGATTACTATTCAGCAATAGAAAAGAAGGAAATAATGTATTTTGCAGCAACTTGGATTGAACTGGAGGCCATTATCCTAAGTGAAGTATCTCAGGAACAGAAAAAAAATGCCATATATTCTCACTTATAATTGAAAGTTAAACTATGGCTTCATAAAGATACACAGAGTGGTATAATGGACATTGGAGACATTGGAGGAAAGGAAGGCTTAGAAATGAAAAAGTGCCTATGGGGCATAATGTATACTACTTGGATAATGGGTACCCCAAAAGCCCAATCTCCACCACTATACAATATATACATGTAACAGAATTCAATTTGTACCCTAAATCTATTAAAAATTTTAGAAAGTAGAAAATAAAGAAAGGGTCCAAAACATCTTATATTAAATAAGATAGCTGAGAGGAGGGTGCGCATAGCGTTTTACACGAAAGAACTCAGATTCTTTCTATCCCCACCATTCCTTTATGTACATACATTCTTAAGCTTTGTGTTTATATGATCAAATACTAGCTATAAAATAACCTCGGTTTCTATTTTATCCTCTATCCTCCTAAATGTCTTGTTCCTTCACAGTCCCCGAATGACCTTATCCTAATGTTTTTCCTTATAAAATTGCTGTTAACTGAATGTCCACCCAAAATCCAATTTTTCACCACCAAAATCCAATTTTTCAAAGCAACTATGGCAAAATGTTAATAATAGCTAAATATGAGGGGTTGGATTTATGTCGTTAACTCTACTTTCTGATTTTGTGTATTTGTCAAATTTTAATAATAAATGTTAAATATATTTTTAAAGAAATATAATTTGTTCCTTAAGAATAAAATAACTTCCCAAGGTGAAAATCTTCTTTCTTTCTTCTGCTTCTTTTTTTTTTTTTCACATGGCAAATGGGATGTGACTCACCTTTCACCTCCTAGTTTTGGGCTTGTATTATTAGCCAGTTGGAGCACATCTACTAATTTCTGCTTACTAGACTGTAAGTATTACATGGGTTGAAATTAGTGCATGCCTCATTAATCTATGTAAACACTATAAATGACATACCAAAAAACGGCCTTCAGATAATAAACTCTAAACACTTGCATATTTAACTGAATTTAAAAAAGAGCACATGTTGTCTATGAGTAGAATAGGCATCATAAAGAATTAGTGAAGATAAATAAAAATAATCATAAACAATAGCAAAAGCAAAAATAAAACAACTTAAGGAAATATTTTCCAGCAATAGTTCTCCACTAGTTTTTGAGAAACTAGTGAAAATTTTGGAAAGGAAAATGAAAAATTTCCATAAATTATTGATAATTTTTTAGAGAAATGAAAAACATTGATACTTATTATTATTCCCTACTAGATTACTTTTTATTTCCAAAAAGTATCTCTTGATACTTGAATCTGAACTTCCAGTCAAGCAAAATCAACATTCATTTACCCCAAAAACTCAATAGCCACACTAATCACATGTTTAAACATGTGCATGTCATAGGAGTCTTGAGTCATTCATGGAGAATTGAAGTCACAAAATTTGGTATGTGGAACAAAATAAAAAGTGTTACTGGAGATGAAACTAGCTGAACAGAAGATATGTGGATCCACAGGAAAAGAAATGTTTAGAAGAATCACAAAGTCATAGAAGTATATATTTTGTCTTAGAAAATAAAAGTTATCACTGAGAGATGAGCACCTGAAAGTTGAATTAGAACTGTCTTCATGGTATTTTGGTATGAATGCATAATATTCCTAAGTTAATTCTATACATTTCTTATTTCAAACTAAGTGTTCAGCCATCCTGAACAAATAATTGACTTCTTCGATTATTTCCAGGTTAGTCACGTTGTGTCAACTTGACTTGATGAATTCATTCAAGGATTTGTGGCACAGAGTTGGTAAAGGCAAGAAAAAGACACCTGACTATATTATAGAATCATATTGATTTGTAGATGTATTATATATTATATCTAAGTTATATGTCCTGATAGATTGCTTACTACATTTAAAACATTGAACTATTCAAAGTAATAATTTTAGAGTAGTATCTTGAGAAATATCAATACAAGTAACCCCAATTTCTATAGCAACTTAGTCTCTGCAGGAGAAAGTATTATTAATTTATTCTCACTGGAGAAACTTTGTGATAACAAAAGGTTATCTCTGGGCCAGTGGGATGGAGGCTAATTCTGAGTGAACAGGAAGAGAACAGAAAGTCTGCCTGTACTCCTGTTTGAAAGGCAGGAAGTAACAGGGTGACTTTTCCTCTTGATTTTTATCCCAGTAATTACATGTTTACAACTTATTAATTAAAGAGGCAGAAACGTCTCTTGACTTAGATAAGCAGGTATTTTCTATTCTATCAAAAATGAAAATTAGGGTTCAAAAGAGATTTTCTCAGAGATTTTTCTCAATATTTTTTCCCTACAAGTTACTCCTTTCTGCCTCGTTTTACTTTTACAAAGTTCATGTGATGCATCAAGAAATAAATGAAATACTTTCCCACTAGCCGTTGTGTGGAAGGATGAGCCTTTTCTCATCACGGGAATCATGTGTTGTTTGGTTCTGAGCGCCAGAGTCACTAAAAATGCTTCGGTGTCTCATTTCTTCAACATAAGTATACCCAGTAGTTTAAGAAAGTCTATCTTAATCTTCTAAGACTCATTTGAGATCTTCCTAACCTCTTTAAAACTGCAAACTAAAAGTAAGAAAGAGTTTTGAGACTAAATGAAGCAAGTATCATGCCATATCTGTTGACTACTGAGAATTTGTTCCTTCCTCCTCTAAACTTGCAGATGAAAGACACAAGAGGGGGGAGATTAAAGCAGGAAAGGCAGAAAGCAGCAAACCTAAAACAGAAATGGGACTTGAAAAGAGGAGTAGCCTTCATCAAACCCAAAGAGAATGAAAGAGCCCACGTGTAAAGTATAATTCAGGCAACTGCTTCTCCTGTAAGCAGCATGCACGCAACTGTGCATGTGAGTTAAGGTGCTGTGCTTCTGTCACGTTTTATGCTGAATATGCCGGGAGGCACAATGTGGGTTGGGGACTATTGGAGCCATAGAAGAGGCAGATTTTAAACTTGGGCTTTGGAGTAAGAGAGATGTGAATTCTGATTTGGGCTCCTCTACTTTGTGAAATTGAACAGGTTACTTAAAACTTCTAATCTCCAATTTCCTCAACATTTAAATGTTGAAAAAAAATTGCCTTATAGAACAATTCTATTAGGTAATATGTTAATGTATTACATTAAGTACTAGTTAATGCATAGTGATTACTGTGTGGCCCATTGCTACTGTTCAAAGTGTCTTCATTCACTAACTCTTTACTTCACACCACAAAACAAGGAGGTAAATATTATAAGTTGAAGGTAGCACATGCAAAGTTCTTAGCACAGTCTCTCGTATACAAGTGGAGCTCACTAAATAAGAATAATTGCTACTTAAAATAGTGCCCATTTATTTTATATTGTGGAGGGGAAAAAGAGTTCTTTAAATGATGCAGTGATCTAATTGCTGAGGCTATCTGGAAAGAGAATGCAGCTAGTGACAAAAATATTGGAAACATCTCAACAAATAATAAAGGAAAAACAATAATTATGTCTGCCTTAAGACTTATTGAACTAGAAATTGATATAAATTTGTAAAGTCTTCCTCGAAGAAAGAAAAAGAGAGAGAGAAAGAGAGAGAGAGTGAGATTTAATTACTCATCAAAAGAATAGAATCTCTGAAAGGTTAAAACTTTCTTTAGATTTAGAATATTTTTTTCCTCTAATGTTAAAGAACAAAAGCTTTTGTGTTTAATTCTGATGTCAATTAAAATGTAGAACCATTAAGTGTGAAAAACATAGGGAATAAATATCTGTTTAGACAATTTCATTTTTCACACATAATCAGAATGGAACAATTGATATTTAATTATTTTTGATGTTTCTTATTTAACAAACTCCGCAATATGGGTAAAATTCTTCAGGTCTATAGATTTTCTTAAGTACTTTTTCTTTTTTTTCTATGAATCAGTAGAAACAGCTCAGAAAAAGCAATGAGTTTCTAATAATTCTGTTTATTTCTAATTTTACATCTTTATGATTATTCAGAAAACATTCTGATATATAATTCTCAGTTTTTGATAGCTATATAAAACTTTATTAATCCTAAGTCTTCCTCTCATAACTATTTTTCCCCTTTGGGTTAAATTGTAGGTAAGATGTCATAGGTAATAGTTCTTTGATGCAAGCTATTTCACCCTGAAGTTGAATTGTAAATCCTATGATTAGTCTTAGAGTAATATTTGGCTTTTTGGCTCTATCTTAGAAACAGTTTTCCTCTGCTTGGTAAAAATACTTCCCAAGCTGCTCTTAGGAGTCAACCTGACTTAAATTTTACAGTTAAAGACAAAATTTAATCTATCTGGAATTTATCATTGGGGAAATGGAAGAGGATATCACTCCCATTGTACAATGAAGACAAAAAAATGTTTATTTCCTCTCATGCTGATTAATTTTAAAGGGAGAGGTTAATATGGAGAATATAAATAACAGAACTTTGGTCCCGTATGTTCCCATTGCCTTCTCCTTAAAATTGATAGCACTGTGTGAACTGCAGCTTCCAAGACCTCCAATAGCAGGAACTGAAACGATCTAAAATTAGATTTAATGGGGAAAGTCTCTAGGGTCATTCAAAAATGTTCTTTTGTTTGTTGTCTTTTGTGTCATTAAGTAAATGTTGTAAATTATAGGTCAAAGGTTCTGGGATGCTTCCAAAAGACAACTCCCTCTTATAGTGAGCACAAATTCCAAGAGAATTATGGAAATCTAATAGAAATTCACTGTGAAGGAGAACAGTCATGCCAGTACACTAAAATAAAATTGAGCTCTTGAACAATAAGGTGTGGATAGTAGCAAACCATAACAATTGAAAAGTTAATGAAATATAGTCATTTATCACACGTGCCATTTTGAGACTAAGAACAGAGAAAGAGAGAGATAAAGAGAACTAAAACTAAGAACCTCAGTCAATACTTGCCTATGGACAAAATCTCTAGTCTCCAATCATAAATTCAACCCTGACTTGCCACCAAATCAGTGAAGCTTTTCCTAAAACTACCCCTCACCCCAAGAAAATAATAAGTCCACCTTCTGCAGTTCCTCTGCATGGAATATGCCTTATCTGTAGCATATTTAGATTATTTGGCTTCACATTATAGGAAAGTAGACACATGTCATTCAATTATGGATATTAAAAATATTTACTGATTATATTCTATTTACCAGAAAAATGTACTGGGGTCTTGATAAATGCCAATGAATGGCCCTGCCACTGGGGATTTTACTAGCTAGTGGGGGAGATAGATAACAAATAATTAAATAAATCTATGAAGAAAGGGCTTATGAGTATTAATTTGACAAACTGGTGTAGCATTTCAGATATAGATGGCAAAGACAAGGAGATTTAAGGATGCATACTGTATGCTTGAAACTGGAAGGAAGAGAGGGAGATTGATGAGGAGATCGTGTTGGACACAGAAGCCATGATCTGATACAAAGGGCTTTGAATTCATTGTGTACAACATGCTTTTAGGTATATATACATTGTGGAATGACTAAATCTAGCTAATTAACATATGTAATACCTCACATAGGTATGACTTTTGTGGTGAGGACACTTTGCATGACTTTCTTAGCATTTTTCAAGATTCAACACATTGTTATTAACTGTAGTCACCATATTGTGCAACAAAGCTCTTGAATTTATTCCTCCTATCTAACTGGACTTTTGTATCCTTTGACCAACATCTTTTCAACTCTCCTCCCTTCAAGGATCCCAGGCCCTTAGTAACCATCATTTTACCCTCTGCTTATATAATATCAACTTTTTAGATTCTATATGTGAGTGAGATCATGTCCTATTTGTCTGTCTGTGCCTAGCTAATTTCACTTAACAGAATGTCTCCAGGTTTCATTTTTTTTTTCATTTTTTTATTTCATTTTTTTTCTTCCGAGATACATATTATCCCTTCTTTCATTTCTTCTTATTATCATAGAATTTGTAGAGCTGGTGTGAGACAAAAAGCAAAATAAAGCATTGTTCAATTTTCCTTAAGGATAACAGGTACTGGGTGTTGCTTCCTGAAAGCCTTATAGGGACAGATAAAGAATCACAAAAAAGTGGATTCTATTTGTTCCCAGAGAAAAATATCTCCTTCGCTTGAACAAACTGTGCTTTCTTTGGGCCTAATATTTTCAAAATACAAAGAAAAGGAGAAAAATAAAGAAAAGGAAAACAATATTGGTTTCAAATATTTATAAGGGTACACTATTTAATCTTAAACTTAAGGCATATAAACAAGTATTTTAAATGCTCAACCAAAATAATATTAAGAATTATTTTTACAAATGGAAAATACAATAAAAAATAAGTGAATATCTAATTATAATGACTGTCCTCCTAAAATAACTTGAAAGAATAAGGTGGGAAGCAATGTAGGAAATTATCTGTAACAATCGCTATGATTATTCATTCATTTATTTTCTCACTGACATGGACATTAAGTTAGTAAGGCAGTCAGATAGTTAATAAATATGTGTTAAGGCTCTGCCTCAAGGACTCTAGGGGAGACAAACATTAAAAGGATTAATAAAACATGTTTCCTGCTTAGAAGGATCTTTGAGTTAAGTTCCCTGACTTCCACAGTTTATTCTTGCAGAGGCTAAGGAGGAAGGAGGAAGATGATCAGAATCCAGTGGGAAAGAGGAGGAGGTAAGGAAAGGGAAGTTTCTAACTGCAACGAGAGCCTTATAAAGACAAAATGGGTTTCAAAAAATTCAAAACCCCAAACCTCCAAATTTTCCACTCTATAAATTTTCCTAGGTGGGACTTCTAGCTAAAACAAATCAAGAATAACTTGGTACCCAGAAAGGCATTCCCAGAAGTGAAGAAAACACTGACTGTAACTTTTCACTTTGTGCATGCCTTGAATTTCCTTTTGGCTGATTGTCAAGATGAGTCAATAAGCTAAAGCCTTAGAGAAATTAGGTTATAGGCAAATTGCAGATTTAGTCAAGGAAAAAAATTCTTTTAGAGATTCTTATCAGTCCAACAATGTCCAAGAATTCTCCTCTGTAATTCTATTGCCTAATAAGATAATAAAATGCAAGAAAGTTTATTTTAAGAAATATTAAAAAGGATATAAATGAACTTAAAATTTCTTTGCAAAAATTTCAAAATTACTTATGGAGTAGTATAGTAAATGATAGCAAAAATGGAAACATTTTCATTCTCATCTGTTTACAACAATGTATATAATAATGAGTACATGATTAATTGAAGATAAATTAACTTAAGGCTTTGGAATCCTTTGATGTCCTAAACAGAATTCTGAAAGTTTAATTAAATATTCTTTTTTGTGTGATCCCTTCATATTTTTCTAAGATATGTCTGATACCAGATTGCATGATACATGTTTTTTATGCTCTTGAAAACAGGCTAAAGAGCATCTTCATAAATATTATTTGCATTTGTTTATAAAGATAATTTCAACAATGTGTATGGGCCCCAGAGTTGATGAATCCAGGACAATTAAGACCAGATACAGTCATGTTAAGGAAGGAACTGGACAAAGGAGTAAAGGCAAATTAAATAATATTACAGATCTAAGGTGGATTCAGATCTAAGGTAGAAAATGATCTACCTTAGATCATTGGTCATAGGATTCTGAAGCAACTGTGATTCCCCTTCAAATAAGAAGACCGCCCCCAACTTAACCTTCATACCCAAGAACTTCCCATAAACAGTGTGATTAATCTTCCCACATGAGATATTTGGTGCCCCAATCCTTGCCTACGTGGATTGATATGGATGTGGTTTGCTTAGTGGAACTGCCAGCAGATTATCTGTCCTTTATAGGTGGTACATCATGACTTGTCAAAAGGACCTTGGAAAACACATTTTTATAAAGGTAGTTTTTCTTTAAAACCACTCAAAAGATAGATTTTCTATATTTTTCTATATTTTTCTATATTTTCTATATTTTTCTTCCAGAAATCACTTTAATATTTAAATGATGTTTTAAAGTATACTCATCAATTCACACATTCATTCATTACTTAATATTTACTGAATACCTTGATGTGCCAAGTACTATGAAAATTAAAAACAAAATGGAATCACTCTTCTCAGAAAGTCCTCAGGTCAATTCAGACACATATAATTTTGCCCAAGCAGTATGGCAATAATTTTAATAGAATTGAATGACTTCCACTACCATTTACTTTTCATCATAATTAGATATATGAATTAGTGGAGATTTTAAAATAAGTGAATGGAATGAGGATTAAGAATGAGTATATATATATGAGGAGATATAGATATATAGATAAATAAACACATCCCCCCATCCTTCACAGAAGAAAGGATGTATTTCCAAGTCATGAGAAGAAGGATAGCTTTTCTTGAACCTTTCTCATCTCTCCTTGAGTAGTAATCTTATGGAATGAGAAAGAGAGTGATTGAATTGAGCTGTGCTAATAGTTTCTGCCCTGTGACTGAAGCCTCTTTTGTCTTTTCTTTTTATACTTTTAAAATAGCTTAACAATTTGTTCTTTAAAAATCTGAGAAATCAAATGTGAAAACAGAGAAGCAACATAGAGAACTCAGATAAACAAATTTGTTTATTGAGTTAACTTTATAAAAGTGCTAAAATAGCTACTTTTAACAAGTGCAGCCAATGTGGGAGTGTGAGACACAGGGACTGGTTGTGAAGAAATTTGAAACCATGCAAATTCTATCAGACATTTATCAATCTGCCTATTCCACTCATTAGCAGAGTCAGCCCTATCTTGAGAATATTGCCTATAGAAGGTGAAAGTCAGTGGTATAAGCAAGAAAAAACTGGGTAATAGTAGGAGGTAATATATATTACTATTTAACAAAATACCCTAATCTGCATTCTCAATAGTAAAAAGCATTAAAAAATAAAATTCTGAAAGTAAGACATTCCTTCCACTTATGAGAAATAAGCCAAAGAATACTAGCACATCAGTAAGGAAAACAATGATTCCCCAAATATCTGAAATAACTGCCAATAATTAAGTATTTCAAGAAAACATCATAATAATAATGTCTTAGAATTCGATTATGATTAATCTAAAACATAAAACCTGAAAGAAATACACTAAGTTGCAAATAATTTGTAAAGCCTTCTATGAGAAAGTTTCCCATTTTGACTAATTCATATACATAAAAAGAAAACAACCTTTCATATTTGTGTATTCAACATGATTACCAGAAATTTTAAAAAATAAAAAATCACTCTTTTAGAGAAAATAGTCATGTATTTCAAAGACAAATGACTTACTTTCCTAAATTTCATTAATGGCAATTGCTTAAGTATATAAATATTCTTAAATACTTAGTTATTTACTTTTGTTCACATAGGTGTACATAAATGCATTTTGGTGCAACAAAAACTTATCTAAATTATTATCATCATGTAATTTTCTTCTTTATTTTATTTGTTAAATGTTTGGAAAACTCTATTTTCAGAATTCTGTCCTCATTCTATGAATACTCTCTCCATGTAATTTTATTCACATGTAGTATGATGTCTTAGACCATTCTGGTTGCTATAACAAAATGCTATAAATTGGTTGGTTTATAAACAACATTTATTTTTTACAGTTCTGGAAGTTGAAGAGTCCAAGATCAAGATACTGGCAGATTCAGTGCCTGGTAATACTCAGGGCCTTCTTGCTATGCCTTAACATAGTAAAAGGGGCAAGGAATCCTCTGGTTCTGTCCTTATGACCTAAACACTTCTCAAAGCCCCAACTCCAAATAGCTTCACATTAGATATTAGGTTTCAACATATAAATTTCAGAGGGACCCAAATATTCAGACTATAGCAGTGAGCAAGAAATAAATCATTCATATTTCAAGACACTGAATTATGGCATTGTTTGTTAATACAAATATGACTTGTTCTATTTTGACAGATACAGGGCCCTATAATTCTATTATAAATTCAAGAGAAAAAAAATTCCAAAAAAGTCCATATCTTAGAACTATGTCTAACCACACTCAAATCAACAATTTGACTTTTTTTCAAGGTAGCCAAAAGAATACTTATTTCAGCACATGAGTCACTCATTCTTTCAATAAATTTTGAATGCCTGCCATATGTCAGGTCCTATGTCAAGAGCTTGACTACAATGGTGAATAATATTTAGCATCTTCTCTAGTTCTTTTGGAGCCTAAATTTGAAGAGCTTAAAATTATGTCACCCAATTTTATGTATTGGTGAATACTATTACCCAGATAAGTCAAGAGTCACAGGAGAGAACATAGGAGAGTATTTGACCAAGTCTAGGGTAGTAGAAAGGTCTTATTTTTCTTTTGATTTTAAGACAATAAGACATCAAAGTTGACACTTGAAAAATTAGAAATAGCTGTCCATATTGGGGGAGTTTAAGGCAGTAAGGATATATAATATAAAGGGAGAAATTGTGCAAAATCCTGGAGTCCAGAGAAAAAATACCATGCCTGTGGGGGCTAAGATACTCAGTATGACTAGAGTGGGAATGTGGTGTTAGAATTTCCCATAAGTATTACAATAAGATTCTTATAGAAAAGTCTAACAAGGTCACAGACAACCACACAGGAAACTCTGAAGCTGGTATGGTGACAAGAGGCTACAGTTTAGCAAGAGCTGAATTGTGCAGGGCACTGAGCACTATAGTAAGGCAAACTATAGTGAGTGAATTGAGGTTGGTTGAATTGAGGTTGAATTGAGTAACCAAGTGAAGCAAGCTCTCTGTGTGGCAGCCTGAGTGAATGAGTGCAGGGGCAGTTGGCAGGGTAATTCATATGCTCACGCATGAGTTCTTCCCCAGAGGCAGGTAATATATGTCTGAACATGCACAGTTAATTTCTGTTATTTCTCACCTGTGAGTTACTTGGAAAAACTGTTACTTCAGGCAAAACCATGGGTGTATTGTTCTCAAAGCACACTCAAAGGTGTCATAAGTGAAGGAAGATGATGATAAGAGTGATGATAATGGATAAGGTCAATTAAGAGCATATGAGCTACAGAAAGGCCACTCCTCAGTGAACTAGAAATTTACTGTTGTCAATTGTGATACCAGTTTACTTATTCTGCCCAATTGCTCCCATTTGGTGTACTCCTTTCCACAGCCTTCACATGCTTCTAAGTCCTCATGGCCTTCTCTAATTCTTAGCAAGATCTAGTTTTAGGAAGTGATCTTCAGCTCATTGACTACCAAACAAAAAGAATAACAACAACTCCAATGACTCTGGTTTCTGGTAATACAACATTCCTTGCTAAATCTATCTAAGCTTATTTAAAAGTTTACATTTCTGAATACCTACATTTTTTGTGTGTGTGGAAGAAATGGTAATCCTTTGAACAATCTAAGTACTCTCCCATCCTCTAAATGATTGGACACAAATATGTCCATGTGAGCTTTAGAGAAATCACTGTTAGTCTGCATGAATCTGTAATAAACTATTTTAAATGTGTTAAAGAGGAACCATAAGAAAAGCATATGTGTTTCTTCTGCCTTTTTATAAGGCAGGGAAAAAATAAGTGTCTGAACAAAAGCAGTAGAAATATGAATGGAAAAGTGTCATAGGTCAGAGAAAAATTGCTGAGTTAAAAATGGCAAGACTGCATTTCCTTGGATGAGGAAATGAAGTGAGAATGAGTAGGATGCCTTGGGCAATTAACTGAGTCAAAGAGCACTGTTCAGCACATAAAATGCAGTGTGAAGAACAGGTTTGCTGGAGGAGGAGGAGGTGGTAGTAGTCTGCTTTGGACATACTTGGCTTGGAGCATTTTACTGGTGTAGTTCCCTGGAAAGCTGACTCTGAAACAGACTAGTGTGAAAGAAGATAATCAGGGAGTGCTCTCAGGGTCAATATCTGGGGGGAAGTGAAAGTAAACAGCAGGATTAATCAGAGGGGAAAACTGGGCTGCAATAAAAGGGTCTCAGCCAACCCCACAGGGAGCTCTGAAGCTGGGGTGGGTCTTCAGATTTACCCCAATTTGAAGCACCAGTCATAAGATGTAGACTATCCCCCAGGGGAAGTATGTGATCCTTCAGCTGTGGGAAATTTCTGGAAAGAACTGACAGATCTTGGATATTAGGTAGCAGCATTTTAGAAACTAAGGGAGTAAGACCTTCAATCCTGGGTGGCTCAGCCCAACATGTGTTCCCAACAGGATATGTGTGGTTATCTTCTAGTAAGTATGTCATTAGGCCAGTCAAGATAAAGAATTGTGTAGGAGATAGAATCATCACTGATTATCTAGGTGAGTGTTTAATAACAACTCTTTTTGGCACAGGACAAGGAAGATTATCATTTTTGAACAACTGTCACATGCTGGATACTTTGCTAATATTCTCGTGTCTGTTAGTGCACTCACTTGTGACAATAGATAGATTTTAATGTTTTTACTTTAGATAAGAAGACAAGCTCAGCAAGTTGAACTTCACTTTCTATTATCTCATAGTGCTTACTAAGAGAGCCTTGGTAACATCATCTTCAGGGGGTAAAATATGTCAGAATTATGGTATTCTTTTAAGTGGGAGGGTTTGAGTGAAGTGTGCTATTTGGAAAATGAGACATCTTGGGAGACCTCTGAGCTTTTACAAAAGAATGTACCAAGAGAGAGGAGAAGAGATTAAACTCTCAAAAGGGAGGCAGGGTGGTGCAAATAATTATTTCACTCATTTCACATTAGGGTAATCCTTTCTGTAAACGGGTTGGTTCCAGGTATTAATAAAATAAAATTAAGCCAATGATTATATAGTAATATTGTCTGTCCATTCTAAGCAAACCCCATGGAGGATAATAAAGACTTTTTCTACATTCTGCCAATGGTGTATCACTTCCCATAATGAGAAAAGGTTGGGTTTGCAATATTTGCTGAAGCTAAGACAGAGGAAAGTCAATCTGATTCTTACTCATTTTGTATCTGACCCAAATTGAGGCAACACATAACATGATATAAATCTAATAGCTTGCCTGCCAGGTCTGTGCTTACCTAAAAGAAATGCTCTGTTTTACATAGCACAGATTTTCAATTTTTAAATGAATACACCCTGAAATCCTGGAGATGTGTGACATTTATGATGATGGCTTATTTTGACAAATATTGAAAAGTCCTAGGCGATCTTGCCTGAAACAGCAAAAAATGTACAGAAATGTGGTGAGATATTGGGACTAAAAGGGTGTGTTGGAGCCATACAGTAGAGAGATAAGAGTATCAAACCTGCAAAAATCAGTGGAGTTTTCTAAATGGGGCTTAGGAAAATATATTTAGCCATGTTAGGAAGAATGAATGGGAGAGTGACAGCAGCTAGCTAAGAAACCTATTAAGCCATCATCTAAATAAAGTTCTTCATGGTCTGAACTCAGAGATGAAGAGTTTGCATATTTATAAACCTCACAATTTGGTGTCATCCTAGCCCTTAATTTTCTCTTCATACTTCTAAAATATCTTCCATTTTAAAAATAAAATAATAGCTTCTCCCTTGAATACTAGTCACAAAATCAAACAAATAAAATGTTAGTCTTATTATTTTCTATTTCAAATGTGTTTTCGTTTACCTATGATCTTCTTCATTTATACTAACATTATCCCAATTCTGAAATAAAAAAAAAAAAACTTACCATTTTATCATATTACAATCCCTTAGCAAATTCACTGGTATCATTTTATTTTACAGATGAGCTAACTGAAGCTTAGGGAGATTCAGTATATGATTGAAGTCACAAATCTAGGGAAGATAGAATTTGAGCCCAAAACTTGCTGACTCCAAAAAAGATGTTCCTTTCACTACACCAATTTTCATCCCATGTTCCTCTTCCTGTCAAAGATCTATTATTTTTTCTGTATTTGTCTGTTATTTTAAAACTACTTTCCCACATTCAGTGCTCTAATTTTCGACTTTATTTTGTAATGTTTTAATGATTGTGCTAGGATTCTGGCTTGAATCTCTATTTTTAGTCCCCTTTCTGTCAATGCCCTGTCAATCAGGCATGACACTAGTAGATTTCTGTTCTTAAAATGCTGTTCCACTTGGCCACTCCCTCACTCAAAAATATTGGCTACTTCCAACCTATATCATAACTCTTTACCTTTGAATTCAATGCCCTCTACAATCTTATTTGAATCTATTTTTTATACTTATTTGATTCCTATTGATCCCTTAAACACAATTCTCAAACCAAGTTGATCTGTTCACAGAAACTCATTGCACTATCTCTCAATCTCACCTGTGTCTGTGAAAATTCCTGCCTCCAGATCCACAAGACATCTTCATCTGGAAAAGTCATAAATGCTATTCTATATTGATTTTCCAGGCACCATGCTAGGAGTTTTACAGACATTATTTCTAACCTTTAAAAGCTTTGTGAGTCTGTCACCTTACAAGGGACTAAAATAAGTTTATTTATATTATGAAATTTACATAAGGTTACATAACTATTAAGACTGTCAAGAGAATGGTATGTCTGCCTAGTGTGTAGCCTACAAATCCCATGTGCTTCTAGTATTCTTAACTATGTTCTGAATGCCTATTCTTTTACCCATTCGAAATTTTGCCTATAATTCAAAGCCAAGTTAAGGTCATAACTTCTACATATAACATTTTTTTTTTTTTTAGTCAGAGTCTCACTCTGTTACCCTGGCTAAAGTGCCGTGGCATCAACCTAGCTCACAGCAACCTCAAACTCCTGGGCTCAAACAATCCTTCTGCTTCAGCCTCCCAAGTAGCTGGGACTACAGGCATGTACCACCATGCCCAGCTAATTTTTTCTATATATTTTTAGTTGTCCAATTTCTTTCTTTCTTTCTTTCTTTCTTTCTTTCTTTCTTTCTTTCTTTCTTTCTCTCTCTCTCTCTCTCTCTCTCTCTCTCTCTCTCTCTCTCTCTCTCTCTCTTTCTTTCTTTCTTTCTTTCTTTCTTTTTAGTAGAGATGGAGTCTCACTCTTGCTCAGGCTGGTTTCAAACTCCTGACCTTGAATGATCCACCCGCTTTGGCTAGGATTATAGGCTTGAGCCACCACACCTGGCCAACATTTCTTGATATCCATGTAAAAGTAATAGCTCTCTCCTCTAAACTCTTCGAATTTTGTGTGTGTTTGTGTGTGTATACAGGCATGTTTATGTGTGTGTGTACAATTCACGTGATATTTACTAAAACTTCTTATAACACAGTTCTCTTTCTATGTGTAATGGTATTAATGCCCTAACCATACATTCCTCAAGAGCATCATTCTCTAGTATAACTGTAGTTCAAAATTTCAGTAGATATGTAAATAGGGCTGAATAGGAAGAAAAGATATTTAAGAATTTACAGGAGAAAAGATAGTTCAATGAAGATATGAAGTGATTCTTTAGTCAGTACAAAAAAGGGAGAGAAAATGCACAGTTATTGAAACAGATTAATTTCTCTTCTTGTTATTTTCAAGAAGCTAGTAAGGACTCTCTGACCATAAATAGAAATTGGAAACAACAAGATGAATGAAAACATTGGAATGTGAATTGGTATCGGGAGAGTAATAGCTTTGTGATTTATTATAAGTTTCATATGTTTGGGGTCATGTGAGGAAAAAAAGAAAAGCTAGATTAGGACTCACGTAGTATGAGTCATAGAAAATGGGCCACAGTTGTTACACACAGTGAAATTTCGCAATGCTTAGGCTAATGAGAAAGTTCGATCTTGTAGCCGTAGTCACAGCAAGGGTTTGCATGTGGCAACATGAACGGATTTTGCAGATGAAGATTATTCAGGAAATCTCAGTGTCTGTAGGCAGGCTCAACACGTAATGTTGAAAAGCCACTAGCTACCTGTGGCTATTTAATTTAAATCCAAAATAATTAAAATTTTAAGTAAAATTTAAAATCTATTTCCTCAGTTGTAATAGCCACATGTAGCCAGCAGATACTATATAGGGCTGCATAGACACAGAACATTTTTCATCATTGCAGAGAGTTCTATTGCATAGTTCTGACTAAAGTGCAAGTAACATATAGTATGTTCTAGTGATTAAAATATTTAAGTTTTATTGCTTATTACTTTTTATTAAAGTTTTCAAAGGCAATAATAAATCTTTCTGTATCAAGTAAAACTATTCAAAGCTACATTAATAAAAAAGCTACTAATATTGCCCCACACTCATATTCCTCTATTCTCCCTCTCCCTTCACCTCCTCATTCCTGGTAAAGAATATTAGTCTGCTGTATATTTTCCCCAACAGTTTCCATTACCATAAAACATACACAAACAAATATGCATATGTAAAAGAGCTATGTCTTGTTAGTTGTTTATAAAAATAGGATCATACTATTTATATATCCCTACAACTTACTCTTCTCATTTAATAATATAGGACGGACAGCCTTCCAGGTTGATCACTATAGGTAAGCTTGGAGCCAATATACACAGACTATGAGTAAGACTGCAGGTGTTTGCCTTGTGCTGGGGTTAGCCTCGAGTCTATGGTCACTAGGGTAGGCCTAGTGGTAAGGTAGGCCTGGAGGCTGAGTCCACAAGTACCAGCCTGGAGTCTAGGGCTGTGGAGGATGGCCCAGGCCTGGATTTTACTGGAATGGGACAGTTTTGGGGTCAGAGGTCACTTTCCTCTCCTTCACCCTTTGGAGAGGGTATCTCTTCATGCTGTGTTGCCTGGGATTAGGGGAGGGGTGGCAGTAGGTTATGTAGAACTATCTTTCCTACTCCCTTCAATGTGTCGTTTATTATTTCCGTATATACAAGTGCTGTGATCTCTCACCTGATTTTCTTAGCTCTTAGCTCTTTCATCCATGGATAGGTGTTCACATTGATTCTGCAGAGAGATGAGCACTGGCAAGTCCTATTCCACTATCTTGCTGATGCCCAGCCTCCTCTCATCTCGATATATACCTTCATTCTTACCATTACTCAGGCTTCTCTCTTTCTTTCAAACCCAACATCAGATTCTTCAGCAAATCCTGTCAATTCTACTTGTAAAATGTATCCAAAATATGACCATTTTTTACCATTGTGATAATCTGTCCTAAATCATGTTGCTTTCACCTGGATTGTGCCAACCTTTTTCTAATTAATTCTCCTACTTCTCCTCTAGACATCTTCAATATATTTTCAACATGTCATCCAGAATGCTCCTGTTAACATGTTGGTCGTATCAGTTTACTACCCTGCTTGAAACACTGCAATGTTTTTCAGTCTCTCACAGAATATAAACTAAACCCAGACTTAATCTAAAAGGCCCTCAACAATCTGGGACAGCCTACCTCCTTCCCCACTGACTCTCTACTTTCCTCTTTGACTACTTTTCCCACATCCCCTCTGCCCTAGCCACCCTGGGTCCCTTGCCTTTTTCTTTAAATATGCAAAGCAAGTGCCTTCCTTGCAGCCTTTGCATTTTCTACTCCCTTTGCTCAGATTTGTCTTTTCCAGATATCTGTGTTTTCTATTTACTATCTCTTTATTGTCTTTTCCCAAATGTTACTAGAGTGAACATTCTGCTGTGCTACTGAGAACTCCTTTAATGATTAAGACAATTACTCTTCCAGGAAGTTTTGACATCTGAGGCCATCTCTAGGAATTGGTCTTCACCAAAAGGAGGTGCCCTGGCCAAGGTTATAAGCCCTACCTGAGGGCAGTCCACACCCAATGGCTTGGATTACTCGGGAGTGTGAAGGTTCATTCTCCTTCCGAGTTGTAACTCTGAATCCGAGTCCTTCCAGCTACAGATTCCCTATAGAATCAGCTGAGGCCTCTCTTGCAACTTCATTGTAGTTCAACATTTCCTGCTGCCTACTCCTGCCTCCTTCATTCCATATAGGTACATCTGCCTGTGGTATGTCTCCCCATTCCCTCTCTTCATGCAAACCTCTATCTCAGATTCTTTTTCCAAGAAACCTAGTCTAAGAGATGTAACACCAGGAATGGTCCTAGAAAGCAGACTCTAAAATGGGATATTGAAACTAGATTACCCACCTCCTACCCCCCTCCAGCCATCTGGGCAATTAGGACCCCTGTTACTAGTAGTAGGTATATTATTGATAGTCCTGGATTGTAGCAGCAGCACAATTTTTAAAACTTGCACTGACAGTGACCTAAGATGGGATACTGGTGAGACATGATGCATAGGTGCAGCAAATCTCAATGTTTGAGAGTTTCAGGAAAAGTGGAAATAAGAAGGGCTACAGCACTGATGGCTGTTGTTGAGCACTATCAATTCACAAGAGAAAGACAATGCAAGGACAACAGTAATTAATCACCAATTAACATAAAGTGTAAAAGCCAAAAGGCCCTCTTGGCTGCGTCAAAATAGACTCTTAGCTCCTGCAGTGGGAGTGAGGGTTGAGAAAGTGATGATCAGGTGCAGGAATTAATTATAAGGAAAGCAGAGTTCCAGAGAAGTTTGAATTTTCAATCTTGGCAAATCTACTACAACATGGTCAAGTTCCTTACTGGGAAGGAGTGGGGCCCTGAGACTAGGAGGAGGGATGCCTGCAATGACACATCAAAAAAAGAAAAAATATGACTCCTTCATTCCCCTGGACCCTCTGGGCTAACAGAGTGTAATTCTTCCCTTTTAAAGGCTAGCAATCCTCTTTATAAGAAGACAGTGCTGAGGTCTCTGCCTTATAAGATAATATGTACCTTAGTAGATTGATATTTACTTTTCCTCCTGGAATAACTATCAACTACCTACCATACCTAGCCAGGGAAGTTCTAGACCTGCTAATGGAAGAAAGAGAAGGAGCCATATACCAAAAGATGTGCAGAACCTAGCCAATATGTCATTGAAGGTATCAGAAGAACATAAATGTACATATATGTGAATAGACACACATATACATACACACAAACACACATATACATATACATATATAAATGAATGGATTCTGAGAGTGCTGGATCAAAGGACGGTGGAACATAAGGCTGTATAAAGGAGAAATATCAGATGGAAGCCTTTTCCTATGATATAAAATTCAATACCCTAAAATATGGCATTAATGTTTTCTAAGATGATCCTTTGAAGCCTTGGATATAGTATTTTCCCATGAATAATGGCAGAGAATGGCAATAAACGACTCAGAGAAGATGACAAGTTAGAATAAATAACACAGAAGGCTGGAAAATCAATCAGACTTTGGAAGTGTCCGGAAAGCTTTCCATGTACTAAAATTAAAAGGAATCCTCTAGTGAAAGGGATTTAATCATTGAGACTGTTCCTTATAAGCAGGAGTTTATAATAGAAAATGCAATTACAGATATAGTTTTCCTTAAAGCATAAGCACCCCCCAAAGCACAAGAATGATAAGAGCCCAAAATAATAGAGGCCAGTTGGTAGCATTTAATTATAAGAATCAAATAGGTATAATATCATAATGAAAGTCAAGGTCAGAGTGGTTGCCAGGAGATTCTGACATGCAGAGACCTATGGAAATAGTTAATAGAACTCAATGTTCTTAGAATCAAAATAAATGAGCAGCCAATGTGAGTTTTGCTCAACTTAAACAATTGGAAGAGTCAAGAGTAATCGTTAAGAGACTAAGGGTAGCCAAATCAAAATGGCAGCCATCTGCAAGCCAGGAAGAGAGGTTTTACCAAAACCCAACCCTACTAGTACATTTATCTCTGACTTTGGGCCTCCTGAACTCTCAAAAAATTCATTTCTGTTGTTTAAGCCACCCAGTCTGTGGCATTTTATTATAGTAGCTTGAGCAGACTAATACACCAGCCATTAAAATAAATAAAACCAATATTTCACCCTAGAAGAAATGGTAGGCATTGTTGTCAGTTTAAATATATAAAGGATTAAAGGATGGTAGACACCATCATATCTTATTTAAGAGACACTGTGCAAACCAAATGGATCCTGGCAGACAATAGTATACTGATACAAACTGAGCTAAGTAGTAACTCTAGTTACAGCTGCTTTGCCCATTATGGTAACTTTGTTGGAACAAATTAACATAGCTTCAAGTACATAGTACATGGCAACTGATTTAGTGAAAATATGTGTCCCATTACTATTTGGAAAGAGAAACAGAAACAGTTTGCATTCATGTAGGATAAATGATTGTAAGCATTTACTGACTTTGTACCAGGCCCAGGTTAACCTTTTCATGCTCTGTCATAAATATTCCAAAGGGAACTGAACTCTGTTAACATTATTCAGAGCATTGCATGGATCCACTACACTAATAACATCATGTAATTCAGACAAGATGAACAAGAAGTGGCAAGTATATTTGGAAGCATTGGTAAGACATATGAACTCTAGAAGATGTGCAAAAAAAAAAAAAAAAACCCTACAGAGATTCAAGGCCCTGGCATATCAGTAAAGTTTCTAAGATTCTAGTAGTCTGGAAAATGCCAGGCCTTCTCTCTAAAATAAAAGACAAATTATTGTCTCTTGTACTTAGTCACTAAGAAAGAAAGTAGGTTTCCTTGGGTGACAGAGACAGCACATTCCAGATCCAGCTTATTTATGAAGTGACACAAAAGGCTACCAGAACAACAGAGGGATTTGCAGAATGTTTAGGATGTTATGCAAGAAGCCCTGCTATGTGAGCAAATATGTCTCAATAGACTCACAGTACTAGAGTAGGGTTTCTCAACCTCAGTACTATAATCCTTTGCTGTATGGGAGGTCTGTCCTGTGCCTTGTGGAATATTTAACATATGTTGCAAGATACCATTAACAAACCCTCTTCCTGCTTGTGACAACCAAAAATCTCTCCAGGCATTGACAAATGTACTCTGGAGGGCAGAATCACCTGTAGTTGAAACACGCTGCATTATAGTTTTCTACAGTGAAAAAAGATTCCTTGTAGAGTTAATGGAAAGCCTTAATAAGAGAATCATAACACAGATCCATAGGGAGCAAAGCAATGCCATCTATAGAAGAAAAATATACCATTTGAAAACAGATATTTTCAGGATACTGAGCCCTGGTAGAATTAGGATATCAGACCATAGGACAGCAAGTGACCATGTGGCCAGATCTACCTATCATGAGACAGGCTCTGTAAGACCCACCAAGTCATAAATTTGGGTGGGCTTAACAGAAATCCATTGTTATTGGGAGTATTATTAATACATATGGAATTTGCCCAAGTATGGAAAGAGGGTGCAAGTAAGCTACATAATAAAATAGCCTAGTCACCAATGCTTTTCCCTTAGCTAACATTAATAGCCACGTGGTGAAGGAGGAAAAAGGCCAAGCTAAGCTCACAGGTGACTCAGGTTGATAGGAAGGTGCAACCCAAACTAAACAACTGCTGTCCCATCTCCCTACTTAGAGGGGAACTGAAAGTCAGCTCTGAAGTGGAAAATCCTTCCAGTGAGTGGACCTGTGGTAATCACACCTGGTTATCCACTTTGTGTGGAAAGAGAACGGATGCTAAGTGAGAATAAAATGTATCTATGAGTAGTTGAAAATAAATTGGCCGATGCTCTGGGTCCTGGACCCAGATGATTAGAAGAGTAGGGACAAAGAGGTCTGGGGAAGAAAATGAATCAACCAGTTGAAGATTTGTATCACACATTAACACCCAGTAACACACATTCACCATGGAAGAGGCTCTAAGCAACCAATAAGCATAAATGCTTGACCAGTTGATACCAACCCAGCTTTGTCAGGAGACCCTCAATGCTAGATCTAGGAATGAAGTAGCCATGGTAGCCAGGTCGAAGGCTATCCATGGGCCTGAGAGCATGACCTTCCACTCATCGAGGCTGATGTAATCACTGCCTCTGCCAGATGTTCAACCTGCCGACAACAAAAATCGACTGACTTCTCTATGTAGTACAACCCTTTCAGAATACCAACCAGCTATTTGTTGGCAAGTTGACTTCACTGGACTACCCTGGAGGGGACAGCCATTTGCTTTGCCTGGAATCAACATATATCATAGGTATGAATTTACCTTCCCTGGCTGAGGATCTTGGCCAGTGCCACTATCCTAGGATTTATAGAATATTTGATCTATTGGCCCAGAATGTCATATAACATTGTATTAGACCAATAGACTCAATTTATACAATGGGAGGCATAGCAGTGGACCTATGACCATGGAATCTACCCAGAATTTGTCAGCTTGCAGATAAAATCCATCCTTGGAATATAGTATACATCCTGAATATTTTTTTAAATGATATAGTTGTGTCCCTAAGGTAGAATAAATGGATCTGAGAATTATGGGATGAGAGTAGATGTAACCTCACTTACCATCTTTCTCATAGTCCCACTTGTGGAATTTTTGCTTTCCTATTTCTACAACATTAGATTCTGTGTGGTCTAGATGTTCTGATTTCCAAAGGCAAATAGCTCTGCTGCCTTTTTATCACTTCAGTTTCTTTATGCCAAAAGACTAGCAGGCAAGGAAAAAAGTCACCAACCAGGTAGGATCAAGTGACCCTAATCATCAGGAACAGATATGACCATGGTTACATCTTAATAATTGAATCAGGCAATAATATCCTCAGCACCCACACAATCTGGTGGTATGTTTATTGATACTTGCTTGCTCAGTTTTAATAGTCAATAGCAAGGGCAGCATCTGCCTCCTGAGAAGGGTGTGATGACCAGGGACTTAGAACTTTCCATGGTAAGAGTCTGTATCCCCTCAACAGATAAGCCACCTACACAAGTATAAGTGTTAGTAAGATGACCAACTCATCCTAATTTTCCAGTGTTAGCACTAAAATCTCACATTCTGAGAAGCTCCATACTCCCAGGCAAACTGGTTTGGTTTAACCAGCACCATCCCAGTTTTAAAAGTAAAAGTCCCAAATACCAGGGTGGTCATATAGGTGCTAACCTAGATAAGGGAAACCTAGAAGGAGTAGCAGAAAAGGGAGATGATGAATAATAGTTGCAATTTTGAAACCAGCAACACTGACAGGGGCTGTAGTTTGTTTCACTAAGCTACTTCTTACAAGTTTTCCAAAGAAAAAAGTAATTAGAACCCTGGTGCATGCGCAGATGGAGTGAATGCAATAAACTTACTTACCATTCATGTGGTATAGGAGGTGGGAGGACTATAATGAAAGCTCAAGTACATTGCCCTTCAAGATAGAGAAATTATTCTACTGGCTGACAGGTCACAGCTTAGTCCTTGGTCAGAAATGACCCGCAGCCAAAAATATCAGTCTCAGCTAAAATAATGCCCTCTCTCTAGGGCAAACACACTTTCAATATCTGGTTCTTGAAAGGAAAACAACGGGCCAGCCTTCTTGCCTCATTTTAGTATAAATCTGAAGGGCCATCTCAGCTTCAGAGCTCCCCATATGATTGGCTGAGTTCTCTGTTGCAACTGTGCTGCAATACAACTCCCTCTTCCAGTATTGTTTCCCTCTCACTCACTTGCATGAAATGTTCCAAAGGACACTTGGTAATAAAATTCCTGCATGCATTTCTTTCATAGCAAAGTCATTTTCCAGAGAACCTGATCTAATACAATTACCTTTTCAGTGAAGTCTTCCCTGGACATACTACTTAAAATTCTAATCCTTCACCATCATTCCCCATGCTCCTTATCTCTATTCTCTGGCTGGCTGGCTGGCTGGCTGGCTGGCTGGCTGGCTGGCTTGCGCGTGCGCGCTCTTGCTCTCTCTCTCTCTCTCTCTCTCTCTCTCTTTCTTTTTTTTTTTTTGTATTTATGACCATCTACAATTCTATATACTTTACATATTTATCTTGTTTATAGTCTGTGTGAACTCCTACCACCACACACCAACACTAGAACTTAAGCTCTATGAGTGCATGTATATTTTGTTTATTGCTGAAACTCCGTTGCCTGGTACATAACAGGAGATTAATTATTAGATAAATACATTCCTGCAATTCTAGAGTTAATATTTCATACTTGAAATTGTGTAGGAAGGAGAATCATGCAATTCCAAAAAAGAGCAAAGAGTTCTTGAATATCATATATCTATTGGTTACGCACTATTCACCAATTATGTCAATAAGCAAAATTTGCTTCTATGTGCTACTGGCTTAGAACTTTAAAACAGAAGCCACTTGTAGAAGGCTAAAGCAGGACCCACACCTTTCACCTCTCACAAAAATCAACTCACGCTGGATAACAGACTTAAACCTAAGGTATGAAACTATTAGAATTCTAGAGGAAAATGTTGGAAACACTCTCCTAGACATCGGCCTAGGCAAAGAGTTTATGAAGAAGTCCCCAAAGGCAATCAAAGCAGCAACAAAAATAAATAAATAGGACATGATGAAACTACAAAGCTTCTGCATAGCCAAAGAAATAGTCATGAAAGTAAACACACAACCTACAGAATGGGAGAAAATTTTTGCATCCTATGCATCCGATAAAGGGCTGATAACTAGAATATACTTAGAACTCACGAAAATCAGCAAGAAAAAATCAAATAACCCTATTAAAAAGTGAGCAAAGGACTTGAACAGAAACTTTTCTAAAGAAGACAGAAGAATGGCCAACAAACATATGAAAAAATGCTCATCATCTCTAATCATCAGGGAAATGCAAATCAAAACTACAATGAGATATCACTTAACTCCAGTGAGAATGGCCTTTATCAAAAAGTCTCCAAATAACAAATGCTGGCGTGGATGCGGAAAGAGAGGAACACTCCTACAGTGCTGGTGGGACTGCAAACTAGTTCAACCTCTGTGGAAAGCAATATGGAGATACCTTAAAGCGATACAAGTGAATCTACCATTTGATCCAGCAATCCCATTGCTGGGCATATACCCAAAAGATCCAATGACACTCTACAAAAAAGACACCTGCACTCGAATGTTTATAGCAGCACAATTCATAATTGCAAGGTTGTGGAAACAGCCCAAGTGCCCATCAATCCAAGAATGGATTAATAAAATGTGGTATATGTATACCATGGAGTACTATTCAGCTCTAAGAAACAACAGTGATATAGCACATCTTATATTTTCCTGGTTAGAGCTGGAACCCATACTACTAAGTGAAGTATCCCAAGAATGGAAAAACGAGCACCAGATATATTCTCCAGCAAACTGGTATTAACTGAGCAGCACCTAAGTGGACACATAAGTACTACAGTAATAGGGTATTGGGCACGTGGGAGGGGGGAGGGGGACGGGTATATATATACATAAGGAGTGAGATGTGCACCATCTGAGGGATGGTCATGCTGGAAACTCAACTTGTGGGGGGGGGCATTTATTGAAACCTTAAAATCTGTTCCCCCATAATATGCTGAAATAAAATAAATAAATAAATAAATAAATAAATAAATAAATAAATAAATAAATAAAATAAAATAAAAATAAAAAAACAACAACAAAAAAAAACAAAACAGAAGAGAAGAACTAAGAGGACATAGTCACTGGAAAGTGTACTGTCTAGTTAATGAATAAGGTCAAACCAACCGGCAGTAGGTTTCTTTTAGAAATTTGAGAGCCAAAGAATCACCCAATGGGATGATGGAAGATATGAAGCACTATGGAGAACATATGTATCAGGTTTCTTCTTAAAGAATGGGTAATACGGAAAAATAGTCATCTGTGAAGGAGCAAGACATTCCTAATGAGGAAAAAAAGCATGAGTGAAAACTAAGATGATACTCCCAATCTAGGAAAGAGATAAGAACCTAGCTAAAATAGAGAATATTATAATAAGTACGGGCACACTTCATTTTATTACACTTTTTATAAATTGATGGTTTGTGGCAACCTTACCTCAAGCAGGTCTATCGGTGCCACTTTTCCAATAGCATGTACTCACTTCGTGTCTTTCTGTCACAATTTGATCATTCTTGCAATACTTTAAATACATTTGCATTATTATTTGATGTTACAGTGATATGATCAGTGATCTTTGATGTTATTATTATAATTATTCTGGTGTGCTATGAATCATGCCCACATAAGAAAGAAAATTTAATCAACAAATGTTGTGCATGTTCTGGCTGCTGTATCGACCAGCTGTTCCCCCCTCTCTCTCTCCTTCTCTTTGGACCTGACTATTCCCTGAGACACAACAATATTGAAATTAGGTCAATTAGTAACCCTAGAATGACCTCTAAATGTTCAAGTGAAAGGAAGAGTCACACTTGTCTCACTTCAAATCAAAAGCTAGAAACTAACAGGCTTAGTGAGGAAGGCATGTTTAAAGCCAAGATGGCCCAAAATATAAGTCTCTTGTACCAAACACTTAGCCAAGTTATGAATGCTAAGGAGAAGTTCTTGAAAGAAATTAAAAAGGCTACTCCAGAACACACAAATGATAAGTGAAATAGCCTTATTGCTAATGTGGAGAAAGTTTGAGACAGAAGATCAAACCAGCCAACATTCCCTTAAGAAAAAGCCTAATCTAGAACAAGGTCCTAACTCTCTTCAATTCTATGAAACTGAGAAATATGGGGAAGCTAAAGAAGAAAAGTCTGAAGTTAATAGAAGTTGGTTCATCAAATGTAAGGAAAGCAGCCCTCTCATGATTTAAAAGTACAACATGAAGAAGTACAATCTAGAAACTGCAGCAAGTTATCCAGAAGAGTTAGCTAAGATATTTGATGAAGGTGGCTGCACTGAACAAAAGATTTTCAATATAAATGAAATAGTGTCATATTGAAAGAAGTTGCCATCTGAGACTTCCATAACTAGATAGGAGAAGTTAATGCCTAGCTTCGAAGCTTCAAAAGACAGGCTGATTCTCTTGTTAGAGGCTAATGCAACTGGTGACTTTACATGGAAGGCAATGCTCGTTTATCATTCTGAAAATCCTAGGGCCCTTACGAATTATGATAAAACTACTCTATGCTCTATAAATGGAAAGCCAACGCCTGGATAATAGCACATATGTTAACAGCATGGTTTACTGAATATTTTAAGCCCCCTGTAGAGATCTGCTTCTCAGGAAAAAAAAAAATCCCTGTCAAAATATTACTGCTCTTTGACAATTCACCTGGTCATACAAGGAAATTAATGTTGTTTTCATCCCTGCTAAACATCTGTTCTGCAGTCCATGGTTAAAGGACTAATTTCTACTTTCAAGGCTTAGTATTTGAGAAATACATTTCATAAAGTAATAGCTGCCATAATAGTGATTCCTGTGATGAATCTGGACAAAGTAAATTGAAAACCTCTGAAAAGGATTCACCATTGCAGATGTCATTAAGAACATTTGTGATTCATGGAAGGAAGCTAAAATATCAACATTAACAGTAGTTTGGAAGAAGGTGATTTCAACACTCATGAATGACTTTCAGGAGTTCAAGATTTAAGCAGAAGAAGTTAATTACAAATGTGATAGAAATAGCAATGAAACTAGAATTCGAAGTAGAGCCTGAAGATGTGACTGTGTTACTGTAACATCCTGATAAACTTTAAGGAAGGAGGATTTGCTTCTTATGGATGAGCAAAGAAAGTAGTTTCTTAGGCTGGAATCTACTTCTGGTGAAGATGCTGTGAACACTGCACTATTTGTTGACATGACAACAAAGGATTAGAATATTCTATAAATGTAGCTGACCAAACAGTGGCAGGGTTTGAGAGGCTTGACTCCAACCTTGAAAGAAGTTGTACTGTGAATAAAATGCTATTAAACAGCATTTTACCACATGCTACAGAGAAATCTTTCATGAAAGGAAGAGTGAATGTGACAAACTTCATCGTTGTTTTAAGAAATTGGTGCACACACTCCAATATTCAGCAATCACCAACCTCATCAGTCACTAGCCACCAACATCAAGGCAAGACCCTCCACCAGCAAAATTGTTACAACTCACTGACGATTGAGATGATTGTTAGCATTTTCAGCAATAAACTATTTTTAATGAAGGTATGTACGTTGCTCTTTTAGACAAAATGTTGTTGCACACTTAGTAGACTACAATATAGTGTAAATGTAACTTTTGTACGTTCTGGGAAACAACAACATTTGTATGACTCAACTTTATCATGATATCGACTTTATTGCTGTGGTCTGGAGCCGAACTCACAATATCAGTGAGATATGCCTATATTGGGAAATGTATTAGATGGTTGGGTAGTGCTAACTTGGTTATTGAGCATATGGCAGTGGCAGTAAGACAGAAGGCAGTAATAAATATGAAGCCATTTGTTTTTTCAGCAAGGAAAGAGTGATAATAAAACTTGGGTTTGAGGGAATTTATCTTGGCACAATAAGACCAATTGGACCAGAATAGGGAGGAGACTAGAATCAGGAAACGTAAGTAAAAGACTGTTACAAAAATCAGGACTGAAGTTACTAAAATAAGATTGCAGCAGTTAGAATGAAAATGTGTTCAAGGGAGACATGAAAAAATCCTAAAAGGGACAGAATTTGGGACTGAAAGAGGTACCCTGGGAAACAACTGGGACACCCATATAATAATCATTATATGTAATTATATCCTAATCCATCAAGAAGGTTATGAAGACCAAGGAAATGTATAAATCAACTCTAATTAATAAAAATATATATTTGTATTATCTATTAGGACATAAGAGCTGCTTAACATTGGCAATGTAAACTTATTGCACCATCTGAATGTGCTAACTTCAAACAGCAAGTTTTGCTTCATTCCCTCAAGATTGCTCTTAGGAAGCCCCAAAAGGCATGAACTCTGGAGGAAATATCATGCTCAGAGCTCCCAGAAGGGCACATTTGAGTACCATTAGCAAAGAAGAGATGGTTTGTCTCAAATTTCAGGGGAATATACAGGGATAAAGGCCATTGCTAAGGCAGCTAGGACTCAAACCTCCCAGGGACTCAATGCCTGAAATCAACACCTCCTATAAGATAAAGAAACAAAATAAAAAATTCTACAGATAACAGCCTGTTTTGACAATTGAATTATAAAAGGATATTTGCCACTTTCTACACTGTATGAAATGAACTTCCACTTTTCTGTTTTAACCAACAATGTTCAGTCATCAAATTTATGAAATTAGCATATTAATAACCTAATTATTATTCAATGAGCTATTGAGTTCACGTATTGAAGTCAGCCATATGTCACAGCAAGGGAAATCCAGCTTGATGACTGTAGAAATGCAATTAATATTGGCAAAAGAGACATCTTCTAAAGCATAGGTTGAAATCTGGTTATTAAAAACAGGTGGCAAATAATTGCATGTTATCTCAAGCTACATGTTTAATTATAAATGTATAATAATGATTACTTGATTTTTTTTAAAGGCTAATGTACCCTTCTGAAGATTCCACAGAGACCCTAACCAAAAATAGCAAGAGAATAATTGTTCACATTGTCCAGGATTGTGGTATTTCAGTGACTTTTAGAGCTTAAGGGTTCACTTTCTGTATTCAATCTCAAGTCAATTCTGCTGTAATACCAAAAAAATTAAAAAAATTACCTCAAACTTCTGAAAAGTCGTTCTCAATGATTATTCTAAAAATCCACATCACTCCAACACAAACTCTCTTGCTTTTTGTACATGTGCTTGGGTTTATGTATCTGTGTGTGCATGTGTGCATATACAGGACAATCTCTCTCTCTTAGTTGGCTAATATGTATGTATCTAACATGATGTTAGCACTTTGGATAGCTTTATGTTTCTTGCTTTCAAGAACAAACAAAATTCATGCCAATAGCATTTAATTTAGTTTCCTTTTTCTGTTATCATCTTCTAGCAATTTTCTCTCACTGTAAAGCAGGGTTTAACAACTGAAAGGGGGTATCTTGCCATCATTTTTAAGGCTGAGAACAAAATAATGTGTAAATGTTGGACTAAGAGTTGCAACTGTATATATTGACACTATTTGGAACTAAAATTGGGCTTTTCATTGATTTTTGTTGTTGTTGTTGTTACTGTAAAATTTTTAGGAGAAAAAAATCTAACCATGCTGTCACTCAGCATAAGAAAGGAAAGGGCCCCAAGTTTCTATCAATTCGTCAGCAAGAAATAATTTTTGAATATTTCCTACAGCTTGTGCTGTGTGAAATACTGTGGAGGATGTTATCTCCACTCTAGTGGAATTTACTACTTCGATTTTCATCATTTCTTTAGGTACAGAAAGCTATAACCTTAAGTGAAGCAACGTGAAATAATAGCTGTATCAACAACTCCCACTCATTAGTGGTGCCATGTCCCAGGCACCCAAGGGAGAAGACTGAGCAAAAAGGCTTTCTTTTCTCTCTGCCTCTCCCCAGCCTCCCGCTCCATACATAGCACAGACATACTGGAATATTATTTCAAGGATATTTTAATCACTGATAAAAAAAAACCATAATAATCTCACAAAGTTGATACGATCAGTTACAACAGAAAAGTGGAAGTTCATTTTATGCAGTGCAGAAAATGTATACTTGTACTCCTAAAAGAGTTGGTCAGCTTTAGTTAGGAATCTAGTTAGAAAGCTTTTGTAAAACATACATTCTCTCAACATCAGGGTATGTCCCTGTTAAAAAGCTATGGGGCATATTTATACTTGAATGAAAATTATATGATGTAGCCTGTTAGTTAATTGCTGCCATGGAACATGCAAGAATCCTGTATATTCAGGGTACTATGTATATTCAGTTTTTATATAAAAGCAATAGGCAAAGGGAGATTAAATATTGTGCTAAGTGTTGCTTTCAGAGTAGACTTTGTGTTCATGAGTGAGCATTAGGCAGTGCAAATCTCCTTCCTTTGGGACAGGCCCTTTGCATTGTAAAAGCAATCCCACATGATTTGCACAAATCCTTGCATACCTACCATTCCACTTCTTTATACTATCATAATATGGCTTTGGAGGAGTGAAATCCAGGAAGTTTTGACTATGTTTACATTATCTTCAGCCTAATATTTTTAATGTGAAAAGATAAACAAAGTAGGAATATGTATTTAATCTGGCAGCTTATTTTCTTGTCATATGAATATGCAAAAATCCACCTGTTCAAACTTTGCACATGATCCCAAAAGAAGAAAAGCACTGATAGGTTGATGGACTGAATGAATTCTAGCATTTTCTAGTTAAGTACATTCATAAATCTCAGAATGCGCATTGAAAGATTTATCTGCTGCCACAGGCAACCAACTCTGTTTATAAGGAAAGTATTGATTGACTACGTACCCAGTGCTTTATGTTTCATGTAAATCAAAAATTACACAACATAATCTCTGCCCTCAAGACTGCAGATTTCCAAGAAGTACATGATATCCATTGGGGTAGTTGAAAAGTATGGAACATATTTAGGTGTAATTACTATTTTTACTTTTCAGGAAAAGCCAAATTACATACTGTTTCAAAGAACAGTGGTTTTTATTCCCTTAGCACCAAATCAACAGAAGTCCCTCCAGCACAGCAGCAGTTGCTTAATGGCCCTAAAGAGTTAATGTACTGCCTAAATTGAATACAGGTCAGTATCTACACTAAGTGTGCCCTCAATTAGTGTTGACTAATTGACTTTCTCACAGTCAATAAAAGCTCCATTTATGGAGATGGAGCCTATGAGACTAAAATCAATAATTTAAGAAAATTGTGTGTTGAATACTATATTTGTAGCAATACAATATGTATAAATACAAAATGTATAAATACAAAAACTATATGTATTTATTTCCATTGTGTAAAATAAGATGTTTTCTAGTTCACTGACACTAATAGATGCCCAATAATTTTCAGTAATAACTAAGCATTGGGAGACCATAGCATCTGAATAGCTTAATATAAATATTCTGATTGTGATGCAAGAGTGATTATGAAGCATTTGAAGAGCCAAATATCTGAGGATAAGATGTAAGCATTGTCGATTAGTAATAATAACTTCCAATCACAATAATAGAGATTGCCTATTAGTGAAAAACATTCCATTTGAATTGCTCATTGTACATCATCTTTGGTGTACAGATTTTGACAACTTTCTACAGTATTTTATGCTACTCTTTAAGGCAGATAAGCCTGTTTTTAAAGATGTGCCAGAAGTGGCCATTTAATTTGAAAGCATAATGAATTTCCTCTTTAGCTTCTATCAGGGTTGTATGGCTCTACCCCTTGATCAGGTGACAGACGGGAAAGCATCCCCTTAGTCAAAGCAGACTCTCCGAGCGTGAGGGAATGGGCTGTTGGGTACTTCAGCAGAGCACTGTTCCTGCGTCCTATGTCCAAACCGGAGCTGTGCTCTATACTTGAAAACTTTGAGCGAATAAACTGACAAGTCTCTAGAACCACAAGATGGGAAGTAAAATTAGTTCAGAGAGCAAGGAGTCAGCCAAAAGGTCAAAAGAACTGGAGAAAAAGCTTCAGGAGGATGCTGAGCGAGATGCAAGAACTGTAAAGTTGCTACTATTAGGTAATATTTTTCCCCTATTGCTTTCAAAACCCTGATTTTTCTTTAGTTGTGATGTATTTAGTTTCTCAAACTTTAATTTCTGAAATATATTAAAATATGGGAGATTTATTATGGAAGTGTATTTGGAAACTTAAGCAGACTTTATTTGAGCTCTATAAATATTTAATATTTTTTGGTTTAGTATTTTATTACATGTTTTTTGTTAGGGAAAGAGATACATATTAGATAACTCAATTTCTCTATCAACAATATGATTTACTATTATATAAAAAACCATATACATTTATTATTTTATTGCACCCTAATCATTTTCTGAATGTTAGTTAGCTTTTAAATACTGAAAACAATCTTTTAATTACATGTTATAAAGATCTACATTACTTTGTTTGAACAGAAGTATTTTGTGTTGTTTTATATCTAATGTAATATATTATTTATTTACCTGTGCTTTTAAAATCAATTAGTCTCAAGTCATTTAGAGAATAATGATAAGTACTTTAAATTATATTAATACTATTTAGGCTCCTGAATATCACCTGTGATATTTTCTGTACACTTTAGAAATAATCCATCTAAATCCTTTTAGAGCATTTCATTCAGATCAGTACATCTCTTCTACTTTTTTCATTCCCTCAAATCTCAGCAAAATATTTTACCATGACCATAAGTTCAATACATATTTAATTAACTGAAAGAATGAAAATAATTTTTACCACACATTTTCCATAAAACGTAAAGCATTTAACATGCAGTGGTCACTGAAACAGAAATATGTTTTTGAAGTAAAAACTAAAGTCCTATATAAAGCAGAATACAAAACAAGAGCTTTAATATAATCAGGGTTGTATGTTCTCTCTGACCTTGGCAATACACAAAAGGACTTGATTGTGTTTCAGAATTGTGAATCTCTTACACAACAAATTTCCTCATTTTCTTAGTGTTCCCTTACTGTATCTAATTTGCTCCTAGTGGCAAGAGTGTTAAACCAACTGTGGGATTGCCACACTTGCTCCTCAAAGGAAAGGAAATGTCCACTCCCATTACAAACAAGCTCTGTGGCTGCACACATGCCCACAGCACTTGCCACTAACCATCAAGAGGTTGGTGACTTAGAAAGATGTTGGAATAAGTGCTTATGACTCAACTCAACACACTTGCCCTAACACTTCAAAGAATGCTCTGGGGCTCTAATCAAGAGTGAAAGTAATATGGACATAGAAAAAACAAACAAAAGGTGAGAGAGAAAGCCAAGCATTCATACAAATGCCTTTTATACTCCTCTTGTCCTAAGAATAATGGTGTAAGAGTGGTGATAAAATACAACAAAAATCCCTATGTTTGAATAAAATTTCAGAAGAATAGATATGTTTTTCTACATATCAATTTTTAAAATATTTCTCTTATTATGGAAAGCCAAAAATATAAAAGGATTGATACTAAAATTTAGACAAAGAAAATTGCTATCAAACATGCCAAAAAGCAATGACTTTTGAGAGAAGCACATCAGAGCAGGTGGTTAACTGGAGATTTGCTTGTGAAAGAAAAGAGCAGGACAGAATGGTGGTTCCCAGGGGCTGGGGTGGTTAGGAGGTAGAAGGGAAGGGGGAAATATCGGTCAAAAGATACATAATTATAGTCAGGAGGAATACATTTCAGGAGATCTATTGTACAGCAAGGTGACTATAGTTAAGGATGATATATTTTATTCTTGAAAAATGTGAAGAGAATGGATATTAATGGTCTTACCATGAAAATGATAACTGCATGATAATGCTTTGTTAATTAGCTATATTTAACCATTCCACAATGTATATATACTTCAAACATAATGTAGCACATAATAAAAATATGCAATGCTATTTAAAAAATATTTAAAAATTTTTTAAAAATATCTGCAGACGACTGAAAACTTATCAATGAAAATTCAGTCAAAAGGTACAGTGTAATGATAAAGAAATGGATAAATTTTTAAAATTTTGGACAGAGAATCAGTAGATTACTGATATATGGAATCAGAAAAGTTCACAGCTTCACCCAGGGCTATTGATTTGCCTCAACTTATTATGTACAATGATACCAAATGTAAAAGGAACCATCCAAATTATTTTTAGATTTCAGTGGTAAGTTAGAGCAAGAAGAAAGAGTAACATTTGTTCCAGGGGTATAAAAGAATCACTAGTGGTACTAGTATACCCTTAACTTTTCTAAGACTATCATAATTTTATACATTTATTTTCATCATTACCATAGCATATGCTTGGATTTGTGTGCACCAAACTTCTCAATCATATTGTATTTATACAAAATAAATCAAATTCTCTAAAGTTTTTATATTCCAAACATTTGACTGAGTTTTCCCTCCTGGACTCCTTTTGAGTTCTATGTATAATGTTTCAATTATCAAAGTCAAAATAACAAAGTCTTGAAACAACTCTGCATCATTCTTTTAAATTAAATTCAAATAATTGTTATATTCAATTTGGCCTTATTAAGACATCATAAAAGTGTTCAGTAGAACTAAACTAACACTTTCCATTCTCTCATCCTTAAATCTCCTCACCAATGATATCTACTTAATTTGTCCCATCATCAAAACAGTATTTTTAGTCATCAGTGTAATCTGAACAAGTTTCTAAGTTTACCAATTAATGGATGGCATGTGGGGCTAATCAGCTTAACCTTAGTAATGATCAGATCCTGAGTGTAACATTACATTTACAAAAATGAGAAATCTACAAAACCCTTTGACAGAATTTACTGTTTACGCTGATCCTCATTATCTGGTGAATTTCTAGGTGCCTAAACACATTACCTTTCCAAATTTAACAGAGTACTATAAAGTAGACGCAACCATTTGGCATTATTGAACACAAGATTTCAATGAATATGAGGACCCATCAAAGTGCTACTTTACAATAAAAGTGTCTCCTTGCAGAAAGATTCCTTTCTTATTATAACTTTCGGACCTACAGTAAAATTACAGAATAGATGTCAAATGTGTATTTTCAGCAAAAGGCAAGCTTTTAGGAAACACTGAAAAGGATTCATATATCACTGACACATTTGACAACTGCAATCAAGTCAATAATGTCATGTACTCTGAAAAATAATTAGACTATAAATATATTCCAAAGAATAATTTTAATAAGAAAAACAAATTCTAATGAATTCTTTTGTAGACTGTTAGTTTTTAAAGTTTTATTTATAAATGTTTGACTAAATTGTATTACTATTCAAAAGCAATACCTATTACTTAGTCATAAACTAAATATGGATCATGTTTCCATTTTTTCTTTCTCCTTTGTGTTTATTACTTCAAATTTCAGTTTAAATTTATTTCTACACATTACTTTCCTTATGTTTTTTATAAATTTCCATCACAGGATCTGGTTAGATTTAGAGCCAATGGAAAGTATAGGGGAAAAAAATTAAGTTTTTTTTCTTCATATCCAAAACATTCTTCCACATTTTTTATATAATTAACATTGATTCTGCAGTTCTCAGTTCTGATATTATAATTAGCTTTTATCTAGGGATTTCTAGCACTATTACAGGAAGTTCATCATGGGTGTTCTTTTCCTTTAGTTCTAAAATCTTTTTGTTTTTAATTTTTCTTTGTGCTATATTGTAACCATCACGCTATTCTTGTAATGGTGCCATATGAGTTTTATTGTTTTAAAATGCTATTCCAATCATCTGGCTCTTAGAAACATGAATATGGATGGAATCTAGACATCAAAGAATATCTACTTTAAATGTGCTTATATTTATTGTAGCTAATCAATATTTAAAAATTTTTCAAATAGTCATACCTATTCAACAAATATATATTTTGAAAAGTATGCTTTTTTTAGTATTATAGGAGGAGAGTTATAATTATGATTTTGATACTTCTAAGGGCTTATTACAAAATAATTGGTAAAATAAAACTTACATAGCAGAATGAGCTAAATAGTTTAATCACATAGAATAGTGAGAACACAATTTAATACTAGTTAAGAGGAATGTGTTTTTTAAGCCACTGAGGTAAAATTGATTTAGTAATAGTTCGTCAGGTGTTTTGCTTTTTTACCTCTCAGAGTGACCTTAAACTAGCCACATTTTCCTCAGAAAAATGATGTGTCAAAGTATTTTGTAAATTGTAAAAAGGCAGACAAATGTGGTTTATTTTTTTGCATAACCAATTCTCAAATCTTAAAAAAATTAAATGTTAATATATGTGTACAATTTATCTTCCTTTTGTCTTCTTTTTATGTATAACAAAGAAAAGTGACATAAGCTGGGGATGGGGGGAAAGGAGGTAGTAATTTGGAACATTCAAATTTGTGATTTTTTTTTAGAATGACCAAATGGAGATATATATTTGGTCAATATATGGGTCTGAAAATTAGAAAGGATAACTCTAGTGAGAGCTTTGTTTTTGATACATTCAATTCCCCATTTTGATTACTTATATTTTCCCTTTTCCAGATATCCAGTGTGTATAGGCCAACCATGTGATTAACCAAAGCCTGTTTTTGGTTGTTGAAACATAAATTTACACTAAAATATTGTATACTCAACTACTGCCACAATTAAAGAACACTCAGACAAATATCTATTAATAAAATAGGTCTGTGTGGGAAAGGTCATACAATTTTATACTTTAATGTCTTCATTTTTTAGCTTAAAAGGTATATTAATAAGAAAGATGATATATATGCTCAAATGCTTCTCAAAATCCAAGAAAAATCATATTTTTAAACATATCCAATGCATACGACTTGATGAGTTTGGAGATAAGCATACATCCATAAAACCATCACCACAATCCATGTGGTGAACATTTTCATTGCCTCTAAAACTTTCTTCCTGTCCTCACATTTATTATTATTATTTAATGATAACACTTAGCATAAAATATATCCTCTTAGCAAATTTTTAAGTATACAGTAAAGTATTTTAAACTATAGGTACAAATATTATCAGATATTTTTAAATAAAGTATAAAATTGGAAGTTAGAATATTTGAATAAAAGATCACTCAAAAGAAAAGATAGTACATAGCTATAATATTCTTTCTCAGAAATGAAACATGCTTAGTTTGATGAGGAATTTTACAGATTCGTGAAGCTTATTATTTCTATATCACAGAAATAGGTATCTGGACGTACTAATAGCCATAGAGATATATCTGATACTGTATGTTTAATGATATCATGCACTGAAAAACCACAATATTATATGGTATTTATGCTAAAATATTTACATTTAATCTAACCATCAGATAATACATAATGTTGGATATTATATAAGAAAATTTTCCTAGACTTTAGAAAAATGTCAATGTCAGAATAACAAAATAACAATACCAAAAGAAATGTTCTAAATTTAAAAAGTTTAAATAATATAACAAAAAAATGTTTGAAACTTGATTGGATCTTGAATCCATAAAACATAAGATACGAGAAACATTTTCTAAAACAATCACAAATTTAAATGCAGAGTATATAGTATTAGGTAACATGTGGGTTAATAGAAATTTTCTTATGCTTGAAAATAGTATTGTGGTCTTTTAGAAAAATGGCCTTATTCTTAGAAGATGCATTCTGAAGTATTTATAGGTAAAATGTCTGATAAAGATTCAGCTAAACAAAGAATGTGAGAATATGTACATAGATCCAGATATAAATCTATATATATATGTATATATAAAAGAAAGAAAGCAAACATGGCAAAGCATCAATAATTGGTGAAGGCAAAGGTTATAAAATATAGGCTTCTAAAGCACTATTTCCTCAAACCTCTGTAGGTGTTTAAGTTATCAAGATAATAAGTTTAGGGCTAGGAGTGCTGGCTCATGCCTGTAATCCCAGCACTCTGGGAGGCCAAGGCAGGAAGATCACTTGAGGCCAGGAGTTTGACACCAGCCTGGGCAACAAGAGAGAACCTGTCTTTATTAAAAAAAAGTTTTTAAAATAGCTGACTTGGTGGCACTCACCTGTAGTGCCAGCTACTCAGGAGGCCAAGGCAGAAAATGACCTGTGCCCAGGAGTTTGAGACCACAGTGAACTGTTTGTGCCACTGCACTCCAGCCTGGGCAACGAAGCAAGACCCTGTCTCTGAAAAAAGTTTAGGGAAAATAAAAACAAACAAATATTATGCTATTATTTATTTTCTGGCAAAAGAAAATGTATAACTTTATCTGCAAATTTATTCATATTGCTTTGTTAGTGAATTCTACCAAGCAGCCCATGGACAGATTATTTCAAAATTACATAAACATTTTTAGGAAATTCTTTTTAATTCATCATTTGAGAAGCTTGACTAAATTTGACAATGACAATAACATGCCAATCATCTTCACAAACATAAATACAAAAACCAAAGCACAATATTAGAAAATTAATGCCAACAATGTATAACATATTTTTTAAAGGGGCAGGGAGAAGGGTCACTACAATGTCAAATTAAAAGGGAAAAATCATAATGTTGGTAAATGCAAAAAAACAAATTCATTAAATAAAATTCTTAATCAATTCCTGACAAAAAGCACTTACTGAACTAGGAATAGAAGGGGATTTCCTGAGCCAAATATGCAGTGTACAAAAATCCATGAGTAACTATTATACTTAATGGCAAACATTTAGCATTGTTGACAACAGATAGCGAAGAAGGACTTATGATGATTAATGGGTTTCCTGTTGACAGAATAGACTGTAGGGTATGACACAGTTTCCTGCCCTTGACCTTCTTCTCTTCAACACATGTATCAGGGATTTGGGTAAAGGTGAACAGGCAGACATTTCAAATTTGAATAAAATTCAGTTTGGAAGGCTATAGTGACAAAACAAAGTTAGAATTCCAAATGATCTCAACTAGCAGAAATGCTTGCCTCAAATAAGCAAAATTATATTTAATGAATATTTTTATTAAGGTTCAAAATCATTTAAATACATAATTTTCAGTTCTGGAAAAAACTATTTGGTAAGAGTTGATATATAAAAAAGTACAAAAACTTTATTTACTACAAGCTCAGTATAGGTAAAGAATACCACAAAGACAAAAAAGAAAGGAGGCAAACTAGCCACAGTCCCTATTAAGAAAACATATTCTATTAAACAACAGTCAGCAGGAGTGAGGTAGGTCTAGGTTGCATTCCTATCCTAGGGCATCAGAATATCAGTGCTGTTCATAAACCTGATGTCTACAGCGAAATTTTTAGCACCGTCATTTCAGAAGGAGATTGGCTCTTGCATAGAGTGTAGTTCAGAGGGTAAGGGGTCTAAAAGTCATGTTCCACAAGAAAAAATTAAAAGAATGGAAGATATACTTGAAATATCTTTAAAAAGGTGTGAACACATTCTTCAAGTAAAAGAAAATGTCGAGAGGTCATTATTTGTTATAGCGTGTTCTAGGTAACTTACATGTATAATTTAATCCTCCCAAGACTTAAAAGGTAAATATTAAAAATACAATTTTATAAAAGAGGAAACTGATTCTCAAGAGAGATTAAATTTGATCAAGACACCTAGTAAAAGTCAGAAATGAGTGCAAACCTGTATCTATTTAATTTCAAAACATGACTATGCCTATTCCACTTCCCTTCCATGTCTGGACTATTTGAAGTACTGTCATGTGGAAAAAAGACAATTTTGTTGTTGCTCCATGAAAAGAAAGAGTAAGTGGAATAAATTAAATTGGTTGAAAAAAGACTACCCTAAAAATCTTAATATGAGAGTCAGAAGACACAGTTTGTTTCAAGATAGATCTGGGACTTAGCATGATTATCATAATCTCTACTGGATTCATTTTTTTCATGCAGAGAATGAAGAGAAGTACATAGCAGGTTGATTTCTAAGGTTTCTTTCTACTGTAGAATTATGTGATTTTTAAGACTCCCTACAGTAAATCTTACATACAATTATAAGTCAAAATGTTCAATCTCATTTTGCCTATTTTATCAAGTTGTACTAAATGAAAAATCAAACTTTGTTTATATTCAGTTGAAGTTTTCTTACAGTTATAGATAATAGGTAGCTTTAAAATTGTTTTGATATTTTCAAATAAAAAATGTGTAACATAATCTCTGATTTATTCTTATTAAAAATAATTTGTTAGTATCAAAGTAAAAATTAAGTATAAAAATAAATATTTAATTACTGGAAACATCTATTTCAAAGAAACAGTGCATATCTTGAAAATTCCCTTGGTATCTCTCAACCCAGAAAATCATTTCAGTGATGAATGCAATTTGGAAGGAACAGATTTTCTCAGGACATCCTCAGCATATGGGAACTTGCTGTTAGAATGTCTATATTTGGCTTTATAAAATAATCTAATCTTACAAGAATGTAATGGCTATTGTGAACTAAGACCTAGAACTATTATTGAGAATGGGATTCAATAATTTATTTCTGAAATAACTTTGCACTAGAGTTGTAAATAATAAATGAGATTTTAGATAGATTGGCCTTTTCTGTAGGAATTTTCCTGCTAATGCTGTAGTTGACTATACTGGACCTTCACATAGAAGAATGAAGTCACTACATAGAGCAAGGATGGTTTAGACACCAATTAAAAGATTTCTAAGGAAAAGTACTAATTCTAAAGTTTCATTTAAAAGTAAATGCTATTTTTTAAAGTTATTGATTATTCTGTTTACCTTAGATATATCATGAATTAGCAGCTAAGTTACAAAGAACTGTTATATAATAACACACCCACTAGCCTCAGAAATAATTTTGGAAATGCCAGGTCTTAGTGTCATCAATATGAAGTACAGAAGACCATTCTAAATGTACATTGACTCTCTTGCATAGTCTAAAAGTAACTTTTTCCCCAAATTTATGATATATTCTGACTAGTCAATAATAACAGAGTAAATAGAATGAAATTTGGTTGTGATTATTTTTTAACTATACAACAGTGGTTCTTAGCTCATACGTATTCATCCATAATACACATTCTGGTACAATTCTGGAAAATTCTTGACAGACTTTTTCTCTTATTATCACGGTAGATAATTCATTAAAATAAAAAGTCTAAATTATTTTCACTTCATTATAGAAATAATACATATTGTAGCATTATTTAAGGGAATTCAATTGATATTCAGAAATAAGACATTCTTCTTTCGGTCTCAGATTTCCCTCTGTATTTTCACTCTGGTTGAATAAAATACAACACTAAATACACCTGCATGAGCAAGGACTGGAATTCCTACTGGGCTCACCGACTTTTCTCCCACATCCCCATAAATGTAATTTTCAAGATAGTAAAATAAATGTACTTGGAGAAGTGAGACATTCTTCAAATCTGTCACTTATGTAGAATGATGCTACTATCTCTAATATCCACTTCTATTGTTAGGTATTTTTAAACAAAACCTCTTAAGGTTTTATAAAACTTTTCATTCAAAGTGATGTACATCCTAAAGCAAAATAGCAAATTATCTAATGCCAGCAAACCAGAATATTGTGCAAAGCTCACACTGATTTGCTTCTGCCACTCTCACAAACAAATAACTTTCAGCCACACAAAATAATATAGTCAGCTGTCTTCTGAAAATTGGAGAGGTGGTATTCTAATGTGATTTTATTTCATTTTTAATAGTTTTAATCTTGGGCATTGCAGCCTCTATTAAATGATATCGTTGCACCCAGTCTGTCAGTCTGTGTTTAGTTCTGTTAAGTGAAATCTATGGAGAAATATTAACAAATTACTTTGATTGATTTTTGCATTTATCAACTTTGTTGTCATATTTCATTACCTGTGCTATAGGGCACAATAGCATAAAATCTTAAAGAGATGTATTCTGAAGGTTTACCCAAGAGAAAGATTCTATATGATCACCAAAAAATCTAACATTATTTTCTAAAGCTTTAGCATCCTAATTTCCTAAATATCATATAAGATGGGCAGCTATTTCAGAAAACTGCAGAAACTAGATTACATTTAGATGTGCCTAGGACAAAAAAAATTATTGTGAAATAGAATCAAATTTAGGTGTAGCTATATCTATTCGTCAACACTTAAGAAAACATGGTAAATCATACAGAAATATCTCAATTTAAAAAATATAGTACAAAGGACAAAATATTTTTTTCTGAAATGTGAGTTTAAAGAATTAATTTGTTTCATTGAGATTCTACTGAGTTAGGCACCAGTCTAGGTACTTTGGATAAATCAGTGAACAAAAGAGACAAAGACTCTTGTCAATCTGAAATTTAACTTGCTATGATGGAAGACAAACAGAAAACATTAAAAATGATATATGAATAATTTTTAAGCATGTAGAAAAAGATAACTGTTAAGAATGAAGTGAAGGTAAAGAAAGGAAGATTAAGTGGGTGACGGTTGGGTTAGACTTTTAAACACGATAGTCAGTGTCCTCTGATTCGATACATATTTTAATATAATTTGAATAAAACTTTGAGATTTGGGGTTACAAAAAGTCATATCACTTTTGCTTACATAAAATTGTACTAGTTTTAGTAAAATAAGGCAGTTGACTGCCATGCTGGTAAAGACATGGTAATGTCTATCAGTTTTCCTGAATTTGAATTCTTCCTGGGAAATCTGAAAATTGCCTTATTCATGCTACTTTGAAATCTGTTCAAAAGTAATAGGCACACTGACACTTTGAAGATATCCTATGACCCAATTTTTGGAACTGCCAGTAAAATGTCAAGTGCCTTGCTTCCCTCAGAGACACAGAAATTAGTATTTGAAGACTAAAAATCTACTCATTGGCATTTTAGATCAGGCTTTTGGTCCATGTAGTTCAAGATCATATTTCTGATGATAAATGTTGGTTGTAGCCTGAGAACAGGTTCTAAACGATATGATTTCATAATAAGTATAAAATGCTGAGTTTTTATCAACAATGCTTTGGAGATTTATTAGTGATTTTATCTAAAAATTTTATGACCTAATTTGTCTTACCAGACTTTACCAGCTTTTGGTGACTTCTTGCTTTCCTCCTGTCTGTAAAACTGGAACTTTCTAACTTCAAGAAGTTTCCTGAATTTACTCCACCCCCTCCCCCATCCCTCACAAGTCTAAGATTCATAGATGCATCAAAAGTTCAAAGTTTGTTTTGTGTTCTATCCATACCTTACATATTAGAGTAATTTTTTTTTTTTTTTTTTTTTTGAGACAGAGTCTTGCTTTCTTGCCTAGGCGAGAGTGAGTGCCGTGGCGTCAGCCTAGCTCACAGCAACCTCAAACTCCTGGGCTCAAGCAATCCTCCTGCCTCAGCCTCCCGAGTAGCTGGGACTACAGGCACGAGCCACCATGCCCGGCTGATTTTTACATTATATATATTAGTTGGCCAATTAATTTCTTTCTATTTTTATGGTAGAGACGGGGTCTCGCTCAGGCTGGTTTTGAACTCCTGACCTTGAGCAATCCGCCTGCCTCGGCCTCCCAGAGTGCTAGGATTACAGGCGTGAGCCACCGCGCCCGGCCTTATATTAGAGTAATTTTAATCAAATTCTCTCATTTTTACTTTGGAGTCATAATCACCGTTAGTGTCTTTTCATATGCAGCCCCATACTCTTTAATTCTTTGAAGATCCTTATATTACTCCTCCTGAGCCACATTGCATTTATGCTGCTGGCATGCTATGTCTGATATGCGTGTTGTGGGGGCTTTCTCCTAGTCAGTAGCTTGCCCCTCTTATTTTCTTAATCTTGATCAATTCCAATTTGTTAAATTTTTACTTTTTGTTCATTCATTCTTATATACCTTATCTAAGAAAATTTTGGCTAATTGAAGGTTGCAAATATTTTTCAAATATGTATTTTCTTAGAAATGTTATCTTTTTAATTTTTATATATAAGTTTGTGAGCCATTTTAAATTAATTTTGGGTATGTTGTGATGTGAGTCAAGAGTTTTTTTTCCATACATCTATACAATTGGTCCAGCATTATTTGCTGAATACATGTAAGGTATCTGCAATAGAATATTGTCTTTACAAAACTTTTCAAAGTTTCTTAGATGCTTAGATTCTCAGACAACATTGCTTTATGTTTAATTTTGTGCTGTAATCTACAAACAATTTCATGCTTATTATGTTATTAGAGCCTTCTAATAATACTGTGAGTTAAGTATTCTCAGTTTATAGGTGAGGAAATTGAGGGGGTTAGAGAGCTTACTGAAGCTATTACACACACACACACATACACACACACACAGGGAAGAGAAAATCCTCAAACCTAGATCATCACACTTTATTTCAGTACTTGTTGCTTTTCATTTTCAGAAGAAATACGCTTTAATGGCAAAGGAGACTCAAGATATGTCCTCAAAAGACCTTGAGACATAGCCTGAAATAACCACTGATTTTTCATAAAATCCCCAACAAAATACTGGCAAATTCAACAACACATCAAAAAGATAATACAGCATGATCAAAGGGTTTTTATACCAGGGATGCAAGTATGGTTTTACATTTACAAGTCAACAAATGTGATTCATCATATAGACAGAATTAGAAACAAAAACCATATGATCATCTCAATAGATACAGAAAAAGCATTTGATAAAATCTAGCACCACTTCATGATAAAAACTCTAAACAAGCTATTCGTAAAAGGAACATACATCAAAATAATAAAAACCATATGTGACATATCCACAGCCAACATCATACTGAATGGGAAAAAACTAAAAGTGTTCCCTCTAAGAACTGGAATGAGAAAGCAATGCCCACTTTCACTACTCTTGTTCAACATAGTACTGAAAATCCTAGCAAAAAGAATCAGGCAAGACAAAAATAAAGGACATCCAAATTGGAAAAGATTGTTTGTTGATGATATGATCTTATATTTAGAAAACCCTATAGACTCCATGAAAAAACTCCTAGATTTAACAAATGTATTCAGTAACATTTCAGGATACAAAATCAATATACAAAAATCAGTAGCATTTGTATACATCAATAATAAACAAGCTGAAAATCAAATCAAGAAGGCAGTTACATTTACTATAACTATGAAACAAATAAAATACCTAGGAATATATTTAACCAAGGAGGCAAAAGACCTCTACAAGGAACACTACTAAATACTGATAAAAGAAACTATACATGATGCAAACAAAGGTAAAACCATTTATGCTCATGGATTGGAAGAATTAATATTGTTCAAATGACCATACTGCCCAAAGCAATATACATATTCAATGTAATTCCTATCAAAATGCCAATATCAATTTTCCAAAAGTAGAAAAAAAAATAAATCCCAAAATTTATATAAAACTAAAAAGGAGCCCAAATAGTCAAAGCAATCCTGAATAACAACAACAACAAAAGCTAAAGGCATCTTATTATCTGACTTCTAATTACACTACAAGATTGTAACACCAAAACTGCATGGCACTGATATAAAAGTAGACACATAGGTCAATGGAATGGAATAGAGACCCAGAAATAAAGCCACACATCTATAGCTAAATCATCTTTGACTAATTTAACGAGAACATACACTGGAGAAAGGATACCCTTTTCAATAAATGGTCTCAGAAAAATTGGATCACCATATGCAGAAGGACATCTTTCTCTCACCATACACAAAAAAATCAACTCAAGATGGATTAAAGACTTAAATTAAGATCTGTAATTATAAAAATATTAGAAGAAAACTTAGGAAAAACTCTTCTGGACATTGGTCTAGGCAAAGAATTCACAATTAACACCTCAAAATCCATGTGACGAGAACAAAAATAGATAAATGGGACTTAATTAAACTAAAAAGTCTCTGCTCAGAAAAAAATAATCAACACAGTGAACAGACAATCTGTAGAATGGAGAAAATATTTGCAAACTATGCATATGACAGGAGACTGATATCCAGAATTTATAAGGAACTCAAACAACTCAACAATAACAAAGAAAAACAACCTCATTAAAAAGTGGGCAAAGACATAAATAGATATTTTTCAAAAGAAGACATACAAGTGACCAACAAGCATATGAAAAAATGCTCAACATCACTAATCATCAGAGAAAAGCAAATTAAAACCACAATGAGATATCATCTTACACAAGTCAGAATGACTATTACTAAAACGACAAAAATAACAGATGTTGGCAATAATGCAGAAAAAAAGTACTTATGCACCACTGGTGGGAATGTAAATTGGTGCAACCTCTATGTAAAACAGAATGGAGATTTCTCAAAAAACTAAAAATAGAACTACCATTCAATTCAGCAATTCCATCTATTGGGCATCTACCCAAAGGAAAATAAATTGTTATACCAAAAAGATACCTACATTCTTACATTTATCATAGCACTATTCATAATAGCAAAGATATGAAATCAACCTAAGTGTCTATCAATGAATGCTTGGATAAAGAAAATTTTATATATATATATATATATATATATATATATATATATATATATATATCAGAATACTACCAAGCCATAGAAGAGAATGAAGTCATGTCCTTTGCAGCAACTTGGATGGAACTAGAGGCTATTATCTCAAATGAAATAACTCAGAAACAGAAAGTAAAAATCTCATGTTTTCTCCTATAAGAGGGAGTTAAATAACAGGTGCACTTGGACATAGAGTGTGGAATGATAGATATTAGAGACTTGAAAGGCTGGAGGGGAGAGAGAGGTGGATGATGAGAAATTACTTAATGGGTATAATGTACATCATTCAGGTGATGGATACACTATACACCCAGACTTCACCACTAAGCAATATATCCATATAAAAAAATTTAACTTGTACCCCTTAAATTTAGACAAATAATAAAAAAGAGATTCATGTTTTATCTTTAGAAAACATTTTTCTTCCTCTACATGATATTTGCAGAATTGACTTTATACCAAAATAAAGTTTTACATTGTATATCATCAGCTAAAATAGCTGTTCCAGATAAATATAACAGGTTTCTCTATGGTATTACTGCCAGCTCCACCTTTGCCCACATCAAGCTCCTCCCCCAGGAATGTCACTGTAACCCACTTTGAGACACTCTCCTTTCTATTCTTATCTGCAGGCTCCTTAGTATTTCTTAATGGTCTTAGCAACCTTCCTTTGTTAAATCAGAAGAAATTTTGGTACCACATACCAAGGTAAATGGTACCACATACCAAGGTAAATATGATTCTGGAGACAAGAGCCCATCATTCAATCAAAATTCTAGAAATAAAAAGTTATTACTGGTTTTTTTTTTTATCTTGCTATATTATTTAATCAAATCTGATATATGAAGTGACATTCTGAAAGAATGAGAGTGATTACAGACTATGAAGTTGGGGACCATTTTCTTGGGTTGCAAAGCTAGGACATATAGCTTCCCAAATTATGTTCAGATGCAAAAATATAATTTTTCCCTGATAATATATAATGCTTGCTTTAGAAGATATAATAGAAGAGGTATCTGTTAAAGATTTCTCTTGAGAAAATGATAGTCAGGTTTTGTTTTGTTTAATGTCTATACAAGTTTGCTTTGTCAGTTGATAACATTCTTTTCTTTTTGTTTCAGGAGCAGGAGAATCTGGAAAAAGTACTATCGTTAAACAAATGAAGTAGGTACACAATTATTTCAAATGCTTAATATTGGATACCAGTTCATGTATTTGACCATTCATAAAATAAATGCTTTTGGAAATGTCGATTGATAGTGTTTTCTAAATCATAGGTCCTGGCAGAGTGGTCACAGTTCCTGTACAAATATCCTTCCATTCTATAGCAGAAAACATAATATATGAGTAATTTTGTAATTACCATTTTTAAAACATTTTACCTATCAACAAGACAAATTTATAAACATTTCAAAATATGTCAATCAATGATCCATTGGAATTTTGGGAGAAATATTTTTAACTTCATTGGCATTTTGCCTACCTGGGGATAAAATGCCTATCTAAAATCATTACTATCATGAAATTTTATATATTTTTGCATTTATTTCTCTACTTTTTTCTCTTTATAATGAAACAACTAGACCTGAATTCCTTAATAAAGAAATAATGAACACAAAAATGCTGTAATTCAAGAATGTAATGTCTAAATGATAAAACTGTGATTGATAAGTGGAGGTGGACAGGTGAAACCTTATGGCTCTGTCTCTGCTATAGAATTTTGAAGAATAATTGTGGCTACAGAACAAGAAGAATCATTTTGAGCCTATTTGTTAATTATGTGTTAAAGGACCTTGTTCTTTGGGACATACTATTTGAGGGAGTGATTCTAGTCAATGGTGAAATTGGTTTTACTCTAAACTGCTGTTTTTTTCCTTCCATGTGATAATATCATGTAAGTTCCTTCTGCAACTAAATATTTTAACCTCACTTATTTGCAACCAAATATTTGACCTATTGTCTTGTCTCTTAAGAACAGAGACTCTTTATCCTGTTCCCTGGTCACACTACTTTTGAGTTCTCAAGTCCATCCTTGCACCTAAGTCATCTGTCATTTATTTATAACGTTACCACAGTGTCCACCTGATCTTTTCTTTGGTTATAAGCATGCTTAAACCTGTCTTACTTTTTTTAAAATCTCTTCCCATTCTCTATCAGCTTAAATAAAGTAAAAAAAAAAAAAATGACAAGGTTTTTGGCTATATAAAACTGAAAATTTTAAATATAGTAAACCATAAATAAAATTAAACCCAAAATAGAAAACTAGAAAAAAGTTATAATAAATATAATAAATAAATGACTATTTTAATATATAAAGACTTATAGTTTGTTAAGTAAAACAATAAGCTGCCCAATATATAAAAATGGGGAAAGACTATTTACAGTTCACAAATCACAAAATTTTAATAGATAGATAAATGATATATTTTACTTTAATGTCATTACTTATAAAGTTAGAAAATTAAATCAATAATGAGTTATTTATCCTCTTGGTAACTTAACAAATAATAATTTTAAAATATTATGCAATAAGAATGAGGTTTTAAGAAATGAATATTTCTTAATACTTAAAGTAAAATTATATCACTTACTAATTACTATATTACATCCTAATTACTAGTATATAAAATTACATATTACAGAAAATTTATAGAAATAATTTTTCAATGTACATAGTACCTTGGGAAAATTATAATTATTGATCTTCTAAATCTTCTATATTTCTGAGAATTCTCAATAATAAAATAATGTAAAATATGCAAGTATGAAAAATAAAATAATTCACATATAGAAAATATAAAAATTTATGTACAGATTCATATATTTAAAATAATGAAATATGGGATAGAAAAAAGTACCATAAATTAAAACTAAACAGAAGCAAATAGGTTGCAAAATTATGTTTAATTCAGTTTCAACATTATGCAGCCATTATAAATCATATCTATATGAGAAAGTTTTATTGAGAAAATACTGTATTTGCTGAAAAACCAGGATACCAAATTACATGAACATCTTTATCTCAACTGTGACAAAATAGATCATTTGAAAAAATGGAAGAACACATACCAGTATTCAAAGAAATTTGCTTTGAATATCAAGGTTTAAAGTTCAAAGCACCTTTGCTGTGAATATTGCTAAGCTTTTCACATTTTCTACAATGGGTGCATATTATAATACTTTTATTATTTAAAAAGAATAAGTCTCCTTGTTCTGCCTTATTCCTCCTTCCTTTTGTCAGTAGAATTTCTATAAAAAATAATTAACTCTAGCTCTCTTTACTTTCCACTTTCCCTTTACTCTTCTCAGCCATCTCCATCACACTTTTGCCTCTGGCATGTCACAGACACTGCCCTCATGAAGACCACTTATGATCTCCTAATAGCCGTTTTTTATGAAGTCTTCTTAAGTCCTTTACTTAATTCCACATGATACCACTTTTCTCTCTTAAAACTTTTCCTTGGCTTCTAGAACTCTCTTTTCCAGTTATTTCCCTACTCTGTCTCCTTTATTTTTCAGTCCTTTGTCTACATCCTGAATGTTGTGTCCCCATGCACTAGATCCTCTTGCTTACTCTGCACCTTCATCAAATGAAAATTGCTAAAGGACAATGGTTTCCACTAGCATCTTCAAGCTGACTGTCACAGAATATTTCTGTCAAACTCAATTTGTCTAAACAAAGAAGGCAAATACATGTACCTCTATATTCTACGGCTAGGTCCAAATCGGAATAAACAACATAAAATTTATCTTCCACCTGGCCTTTATTTACCTAAAATTAAGCACAGCAACACCGGCCACCAAAGCAATAAATCTCAGTGTAGTTATGCTGAGCCATCATGCTCTCTCCAAGTCATACCACATCTACTCAATTTGACTCCAAACACATCATTGCCATAGCCTTAGCCTAAAACCTCATCATTTCTGGCCTAGATTAATTCAGTATCTTCCTCAGTAGTTTCTATGTCTTTACTCTTCCTTCCATTGCATTATCCCCACTACCACCAACTGATCCCTCCAATGGCATATAACACACTTCAGAATCTAGCCTTTGCCTGTCTCTTCATCTTCCTGTCTAATTATTTCTCCCCTCCTACTTTCTGCTTCAGCAATGCTGAACTTTTATAAGTCTGTGGACAAGCATATTATGGAAGGTTGTAAAGCTTAGTGGCTAAGATCATAAACTGTCAAATCAGATTGTGTTTGTTGCCCAATTCTACCATACACTAAGTTGAGGGTAGTTGTGTAATTTATCTATGCCTACATTTCTTATGTATAAAACGTAGACCATAATTTTACCTACTTTAGAAGACTTTGTAAGAAATAAGAAGACATACAAAGCACTTACAACAGTGCTTGGTACATACTGAACACCTGATAATTGTAAGCATCTATTTGTTCATACTGATCCTTCTGCCTAGAATGTTCTCCTTCCTTTTGACCATGTAGGAATAAGTAACCTTGAAAAACCAGTTCATCATCACTGCTCCTGAGAAGTCTTCCCTGATAACCTAACCACACTCCATAGAGTCTACACTTTTTCTTTTCTAGTGCATCTTACCAACATGCAAATGTTGTTGCTATACATTATCACTCTTCAAAAATTTGTTTATATGTTCTTCTTACTGTAACCCAGTATTCTTTGGTAGAACTTTGTGTGATGCTAGGAAACATTTCTATCTGTGCTTTCAAATATGGTAGCTACTGTCCACATGTGGCTTTAATAGCCGCTTTGAAATGTCACCAGTATGATTGAGACATTAGATTTTTAATTTTACTTAATTTTAATCAATTGGCTAGTGGCTACTGCATTGTAGAGTGAGGCTCTAGTCTATATGTTTTTGAGAAGAAGGGACTTGTATAATCTATTTATTCTCTTTAGCCCATAACACAGTATGTTACAGAAAATGCCCAGTGAATGCTTATTAATCTAAACAGACCTAGAAACCAACTTGTAGCTGAAGAGCACTATCTCACAGAAATTTATTCATGCAGCTCCTAGAAAAACCATGTTGTTTAATGTCTCACTTCAACTGGACTTTTTAAAGTTTGCTTTTATCATTTTGCTTTGTCATAAATGTTTCCTCATCTTCTGATAAAAGGATGTCAGAAAAAAACCTAAGTATCCCAAGTTTACTCATAATAACCATTTTAATTTAATAATTAAAATGTTTTTTCAATTCCAATTTTTGACAGAGAACTAGTATCTCTTTAATCAACTTATCCCTGATGTATCCATGAAAACATTTTACTGTATTTTTTCTATGGCTTCTAATTGTCTATTTTTTACTCATTTAAGTTATTTAATTATTTAATGCAACAAAACAAACATGGCCATGTTTAAAGTAGAAATTCATCAAATTATAGCAATAAATATTTTAAAAATAATAAATATAGTCTCTGCCTTTACCCCTTTCAGTTCAGAATACTTGTATTTGAAGGTTCTATTATTGTCAAAGATATTAAAGAGGGCTTTGTGCTCTCCCCTCCCATACTAACCTCTTTATGTGTATGGACACAACATAAATCTTTAGTAAGATGACATACAAAAAGATGTCTAATGAGCACAAGGTGCTTCAAAAATAATAATTAAAAAAAAATAGGCTGGGTACAGTGGCTCATGCCTGTGATCCCAGCACTTTGGAAGGCTGAGGCAGGAGGATTACTTGAGCCCAGTAGTTCCAAACCAGTCTGGGCAACATAGCGAAACACCATCTCTAAAAAAAAATTTTTTTTAATTAGCTGAGCCTGGTAGCATCCGCCTGTAGTCCTAGCTACTCAAGAGGCTGAAACAAGACAATCACCTGAGCCCATGAGTTTGAGGCTGTAGTGACTGTGATTGTGCCACTGCAATCCAGCTTGGACAACAGAGTGAGATCCTATCTCAAAAAATAAAAATAAAAAAAGGAAGGAACAAGAACATAGCATGCAGTAAAGATGCAAAAATGTGTAATTAGTACATGCAACTATTTAGTACACCCAAATATTTTGGCGTTTAATAGGTAAATCTATTTTAAGCTATTATTCCTAAAGTACTAGTAAAACCTTGACTTCTGACTGAATGAGTGGAAGGAAGAGTTGAGGTCAGCCAAGTAAATATCTCAGCATTTCAACTTTTGAGATCTGTTCGTGAGAGTGGCACGAACACAGATGGAAAAGTGACAAGGGATTTAACAGTGTGCAATTACCTGTATTAAAAAAAGATGCCTTTGTTAATGCTGTAAATAGAAAGCAGGCACTCCTATTTTCCAGTGTGTCTTAAATGATAGGAAAGACATGAATGTTCTACTAAATGACTTCACTTCCTCCAGACATCAGGTTGTAAACACAACACCAAGTTTCAGAACTCTGTATCTTTGTCCTGGATATCTGGCAATTTTTCTCTTGAAAAGGAGCAGCTTTCTAAGTAAACACTTATGACTTATTCTTTGTAAAAAGTGTTTTGTTTAGAACAAACCCTAATTTCTCTTCATATTTATCATGGGTAGTCCAGAAAGAAAATATTCTGTTAATTTACAATGATAATAAAAATCCAAAGACATAAAATTATGCAGATTTAGCATGTACATATTGTCAAAATTTTTTGACCTTTTTTAATGAATATATACTCCCATTTTATTCAAGCAATGTATTGTTGATATATTTTAGTGTTACAATCAATTATTCAGCTCACAAAAGCTTTTCATCTTTTCATTATAGGATCATCCATAAAAATGGTTACAGTGAGCAAGAATGCATTGAATTCAAGGCAGTAGTTTACAGCAATACCTTGCAGTCCATCCTAGCTATTGTGAAAGCCATGACTACCCTTGGAATCGATTATGTAAATCCAGGAAGTGCAGTAAGTATGCAAATAATGACAGTTGTAGATTCTACAACAGAGTTTGAGACATAAAATGGTAGGACTTAATAAATTTGTAGTACTAATCTATACCAAAGTTTAAAAATCTAAAATATGACTTTTATATTTCATACTACTAAACTGAGTATTTACTCAGTTTAGTATAAGATTTCTTATTTCCTTTGAAGTGAATTTTTCTTTTTCACTGTGTGCTATAATTTTATGCAACATTAACTGTTTTACTAAACATCAAACTTAATATCAAATAATATACTATAATAAAGAAAAATATTGCTTATGACTGCTAAATACAAAAGGGTTTATTGCATAAACCCAATCTGCAATATCTCTACATTATTTTTCAATTAATTATGAGTCATTTCATGGAGACTTTTAAAACACTTTTACTAATAACACTACAATTTATGTTTGATGAAGATTACAAAGACTATGTGGCAACAGGTAAATGCTTATTTTATAAGGTTAACATTTTAAAAGAGAATTCAAATTGTGTGGGTAAGCAAAATACTCGTATACTAAATACATTCAAGTAGTCAGGGTTTTGTTTATAAGGTAGCATCTAAATAATTTCATTTTCTCTATTTTATATTTTATAATATAATTATTTTACATTAAAATGCACTAGAAGTATACTTGTAAAGTTTATGTCCAAACATATAAAACTATTTTAGTTAGCAAATTAAACATATAGTGTTATTCAAAGAACAATAGTTGACTCCAAGCACAAAAAAAAGTAACTGAATACAATCCACAGGAAAAACTCACCTGTTTTCACATGTCCTGTCCAAGAGCAACTGGGCAGTTGGTTAGTGCCAGAGGATGTCAACTGAACTCTTCCCAATGTAATTCTTAGATACCTTGCCATAGGAACAATAAAAATAGAGAGGAATAATATAATAACGATAGAGAACAAAGGGACATTTGCACTCCCCACCCACCCAGCTTAGAGTTAGATCGTGTAAATGACCAATGGAAATCATTAGGATAAAAATGCTTTTTCCATGTTTTTCCATGCTGTTAATTTTAAAGGAAAGGGTAAATTCCCTCTCCACCCATCACTTTTCTTCAAAGAACAACAAAATGCTAAATATGCCTGTAGGTAGATAGTTTGTAAAGCAAAGTCAGGGGTTCTACTGATTCTCCCTCCGTTTCAAACTCTCCCCACAACTTGGCTCCAGTCTACTTCTCTGGCTCCAGTTTCCTTCTCATGTATAAAAGGGGAATTTGAATGAGCTGAACTCCAAAATCCTTTCATTCTTTATTGTTCTAAGACTTGGGCATCAAAAAGGTACTTCAGTTATCTCTCTGTCCCTGGCTTTTCCTGAGAACCTAGGACTTTAAACAGGTCCTTAAGAGACCACCTCTTATAACCCTCTTAATTTAAAGATGAGAAACATAAGACTCAATGAGGATTAGTTTGTTTATGTTAAGTAGCTAGAGTTTAGGGCAAAACTCACTTCTTTTCGCTCCCATTATAGTGTTTTTCCCTATGCAAAGATTGAATGATTAGAAATACTTATTTGATTGTTTCTCTTCTAGGCAATAATTGTTACTGAAGTAGGTGTACCTTCTGAATTCCTTTGAGAATAATTTAGTGATGTTCAAATTTGTACATGCAATATAATATTCTATGTATTTGTGTCAGAGAAGTTGGAAATCACAACCTTACCTATTGCTACTTATTTAAATATATCATGGGCTTCATACAGCCCAGTGTTTGCAAAACAGTGATGCCAGTCATCACTAAAGTCCTGAAATCTACTGGTAAGAGGGTAAGAGTATTAATGATCTGACATACAAGTGGAGTGAAAATAATAAACTCTACTCATTGCTGCCATTGTGCTTACTAAAAATAAAAATAAGTACAATATATTGAATGGTGTAACAGAGCAACTTAAGCTCCAGTAAGCAATTGTCATAACTTCTCAGGGGTACCTATGTTCTCAAATAACGGAACCTCATGGTTGCCAGGAACTTCATGGTTCATATCCTGATTTCAACTGATGTAAACTCTAGACATTTCAACCACATGCTTTAGTATTTGATTTTAGAATTAATGCACTCTCTATCTGGTTTAAACTGTTTATTCAACAGATTAACTGCTAAACACTACCTATGTATTGCTTTCAGAGCCCTGACTAGCTTCTAATATGTTTATTTATACAAGTATAATTATTTTTACATAACCATTTGCACATCATCACACAGATTGCCATTCAAAGGGTGAGAGTTCTTATAGAAAATTTATGTGAGGTTTATTAGTCACTAGTTCTGTAAGTTTGGGTAAGTTACTTAACGTAAATTGCAGTTTCTTCATTCAAAAACTGTTAGTGCTATCCTCATTGAATGATAATTATTAAAAGAGGAAGCAAAAATGTAAGTAATCCATTATAACACATACTATTGCAGATTGTAAATTTGCAGTAAATATTATTATTTTTCAATAGCATTTTGAATATAGGATCATCAAAGTTTACGTTTTGAAATCTACATAACCTACATCATTTGAAAAAAATTGTTTTTTTATTAAACTGTTATTTATATGGAAGATATTTGGTTGGATACCAGAATATACTGAGGTCTCAGATGGGAACAATATCTGCCATTAGGAGAGGAAAGCCTGACCTTGAACAAGTAATTGCAAAGCATCTGCTATTTCAAAAAGACAGCACAACTAAATGTGAAGCTAGATCCTTATTTGTGGAACTAAACTAATTAGTTTGGCTTGGGATATGTTGAGTTTGTAAATTCTATGGGATATCTACATATGTAAGCAATTGCAAATGTGATACGTTGGCCAGAGATCTAAATTTAGGTGTTATTGGCATAACTTTACACTCTGGTATATAATTTACACTAAGGAAGTGGACTGGATGAGAGAGGTCAAGTGCTTAGATTGATGTAGACCTACCATTTGATCCAGCAATCCCACTGCTGGGTATCTACCCAAAGGAAATGAGTCATGTACTAAAAAATACAACTGCATTCGAATGTTTATCACAGCACAGTTCACAATTGCAAAAATGTGTGCTTCAATTCATGAGTGGATTAAGAAAAACTATATACACACCACAGAGTACTACTCAGCCATAAAAAGGAATGAAACAATGTCATTTGCCACAACGTGGAGTGACCTAGAGACCACTATCCCAAGTGAAGTATCTCAAGAATAGACACTATATGTTCTCACTAATAAGTGACAGTTAAGAGATGGGTATACATGGGAACAAAGCTATATAAAGGACATGAGAAACCAAGAAGAGGGAAGGAGGGGAGGGTGGGTGTGGGATAAAAATTTACCTATAGGTACAACGAACACTATTCTGGTGATGGGCACACCAAAAGCCTTGACTTAACTTATTACACAAGATATCTATGTAACAAAAACACTTGTACCCCCTTAATTATTAATATTTTTAAATTTAAAAAGAGAGAGAGAAGGATCTTAAGGAGAATAGAGCCTAAGGAAGAGTGTTTAGAAATGCCAACATTTGCCAGTCATTTAAGAGGAAAAAAAAAAAAAAAGAAAAAACTTCAGAGGAGAGTATGATGGAACAATAAAAGGAAAATAGGAAGTATGTGGAATCACAGAATTAAAGAAAAGTGTTCCAAAGGGAGAGTATTCAGGTTGAAAGGTCTTGAGAGGTCCTGAAGAAAGAATGTTGATAAGAATCTACTGGGCTTAGAAATGTGGAATCACTGGGGATATAATCAAAGAGGTTTCAAAAGAAGAGTGGACTCAGAATCCAATGGGATAGGTGTAGAAATGAGTAGAGAAAATAGGAATAACTTAAAGACTGTTTTGGGGAACTAGGAGTACTTAAGGGATCAAAGAGAGATAGGATCTATAATTAGAGGGGAAAGCAGCTAGATGGGTTTTGTTCTTATTTGTTTTGGTTTAGAATTTGATAAACTGTAATTTCATGAGTATAGAACTTATAAGGAAAGTAGAACTGAAAAAAAACAGGAAAGGGGAAATAATAAAGATATTTAATAAATTTTCACCTATTCTTTTTGAATATTATTATATTCTATTTTAGAGCATGTAAAATCCACTATATTGACATTTTTAAAATGCTAAAAATTATAACACTTTTTACTATATTATTTGAGTGTCATGACCATCTTTGACATAGAACCCTGTAAAGTAAACTCTATGATATGAACCAAAGAACACTGATTCTTCAAGATGTCCTACAATTAAATTTCTGTGATCAAAGAGGTTTGAGATACATACATCCTGTAACAACTTGAAAGTTGCAACTAATATTAGTACTCAAAGATTCTGAAAATGCAGTAGCAACAAAACTTGGCATTTTTAACTAGCATTTCTCAAAATTACTAGATGGGCTATGTATTTTTCTCTTCCCTTGATGTTTTTTCCATGATCTTTGGAGAAATGACTCTAAATTTCAGAATGAGTTTGTCAAGGTTGTATGACCAGCTGAGATCCCTAATATTAATGAGACAAGTCTGAGTAACCTGTAGAGAAAATACATATTTTGTTTTATATGCAATATACTTCTAAAGGTACACAACCTTGAGAGATGAACCATTCCAGAACCACTGTAATTGCCAAGCTTTACCAAATATATCATAGGGAAATAAAATTTCTATGGGATGCCACTCAAACCCACAGGGTGCTATTAGAAAAACATGGGAGATTATTGGACGTCCACTAGAGTTTCTTTAGAACATGATGTCTGAGCTAATTAGCATATTTCTCCTATTGATTCATTCATTCAACAATATTTCATGGACATGTACTATGTGTAAGATTCTGTTCTTGATCTTAAGAACGTAGAAATGAGCAAAACAATTAAAACTTTGAGTTCACGGGCTCATAGTTGAATATAAAAGATACAAAATAAATGAAGAAATATTCACCATATAAATAGTAATAACTACTATGAAGAAAAAGTCAGGTAAAAGGTTAGAGAGTTATGGAAGAATGGAAGAAAGAGTGGTCAGAAAAGGCTTCCTGGAGGAGGCAGAATTGGGAAAAGACATGCATGAAATAGGAAGAGAACCACAGTAAAGACATGGAGGGAACAACTATTCAAATGCTCTGAAATGGGAACTTGGTGAGTTCAAAGAACAGTAAGTTGTCCAGTGCATCTTGAAGCTTAAGGAGGGCAGGATGGGAGTTAGAATCGTACAATCAAGTGAAGTGGCTAAAGCCTGGTGAGCCATAATGAGGGATAAAGGATTTGGGTTTTATCTTGAGTTTGGTGGGAAATTACCAGAGTTCTTAAAAGATAAGAGCAAAATAATCAGTAGGAGTTAACTTTCGATCAATTTGGCTGCTATGGGGAAAATAACTTTTCATATCTATTTTTATTAAATTTCTGAATATTATAGGAATACAAACAATTTGATTACATGAATTACTTTTGTATAGCTTGAGTCAAAATTTTAAGTATGTCCCTCTCCCAGATAGTGTACATCGTACACATCTGCATGAGTGTAAATTAAGTGTGAATTTACCCATTCCTTACACCCCCGTCCCACCTGCTTGATTTCTGTTCAATTTTACTACTGTATGTACACATGAGTGTTGAGCATTTAGTTCTAGTTTAATAGTGAGTAATTATGGTGTTCATTTTTCTATGATTGGGATACATCAGTTAGAAGTATGGTCTCCAGTTACATCCAGGTTGTTATAAAAGGTATTAGTTCACCATTTTTTATGGGTTAGTAATACTCCATGGCATACAGATACCACATGTTATAATCAACTCATGTAATAAAGGTTACTTGGGTAATTTCTGCATGTTTGTGATTGTGAATTGTGCTGCTATAAATATTTGAGTGCAAGTGTCTTTTTTATAAAATGTCTTTTATTTCCCCCTTTCGGTAAATACTCACTAGTGTGATTGCTGGATCAAAGGGTAGGTGTACTTTTAGTTCTTTGAGGTATCCCCATACTACTTTCCACAGAGGTAGAAATGTTTGCATTCCCACCAACAGTGTATAAGTGTTCCTTTCTCTCTCTGCATCTATGCCAACATTTGTTGTTTGGGGACTTTTGGATAAAAGCCATTCTCACTGGAGATAGATGATATCTTGTGGCTTTGATTTGCATTTCTCTGGTGATTAGTGATGTTGAACAATTTTTTGTTCAATGAAAAATGGCCAGTGTTTATTGGCCATTAGTCAATCTTCTTTTGAAAAGCTTCTGTTCACGTCTTTTGCTAAGTTTTTAATGGGGTTGTTTGATGTTTTCTTGCTTATTTGCTTGAGTTCTTCATAGATTCTGGTTATTAGCCCTTTACTAGAGATACAGCATGCAAATATTTTCTCCTACACTGTCTGTTGTCTAATCACTCTATTGATTGTTTCCTTGACTGTGCAGAAACTTTTTAATTTGATCAGGTCCAATTTATTTATTTCTGTTATCACTGTGACTGCCTTTGGGGTCTGTTTCTTAAATTATTTGCCTAGGCTGATATCTATAAGAGTTTTTCCAACATCTTCTAGCATTATTACTTTTTCAGGCCTTAGGAGTAAGTTATTCATTGTGAATTAATTTTTATTAGTGGTGAGAGGTGTGGATCCTGTTTCCGTCTTCTACATGTGGCTGTCCAACTTCCCCAGCACCATTTTTAATAGGGATTATTTTTCTCAGTGTATGTTTTTATCTGCTTTGTGAAAGATCAGATGGTAATATGGAAATGGTTTTATATGGGTTCTCTCTTCTAATCCATCAGTCTATCTCTTTCTTCTTGTGCCAATACTAAGCTGTTTTGGTCACTATAGCCTTGTAGAATAGCTTGAAGTCTAATAAAGTGATGCCTCGCAATTTTTTCCTTTTGCTTAATGTTGCTTTGACTATTTGGGGTCTTTTCTGGTTCCATTTGAAATGTAGAACTATTTTTTTCTAGGTCTGTAAAAAATGATGTTGGTATTTTAAGGGGCATTGCATTGAATTCGTAAGTCTTTTTGGGTAGTATAGACATTTTAAAATGTTGATTCTGCCAATCCATGAGCATGGTGTATTTTTCCATTTATTTACATCCTCTGACATTTCCTTCCTCAGTTTTTTGTAGTTCTCCCTATAGAGGTCTTTGTCCCCTTGGTTAAATAATACTTCTTAAATTTTGTGTCATATTCTTTAAAAATTAAAATTTTATTGGTAGGCCTTTAAAAAGATGAATTTTAATTCTGTCAATTACATCAGCCCTCAAAAGGACATTAGGAATTGCAACGCACTATAGTCAATGAAGTGTTATTTTGGTTTACAAAAACAATAAAATATTATTTGTGGTTAAACAAAATAACAACTGCATATTGCCAGAAATTGTTAACTCAAGCTAAGCAGTTGAGTAACTGGAAGCTTTAAAAAAGTACCATTGCAGATTCGGGACCATTTTGCTTGGTTTGGGGTTCTGCTGTCAGTATTTTTTAAGGGTATCTTCTATGCTTATTATGTGCAAACTGAATTGAAAATCATCACCATGGACTCTATCCATGCATGCAATAATTTAAACATAAGACATGAATAGAAACTTTTCAAAAGAAGATAGACTAATAAACATGTGAAAAATTGCTCAACATCTCTAATCATCAGGGAATTGCAAATCAAAACCATAATAAGATATCATTTAACTCCAGTGAGAATGGCTTTTATCAAAAAGTCTCAAAACAACAAATGTTGGTGTGGATATGGAGAGATAGGAACATTTATACACTGCTAGTAGAAGTGCAAACTGGTATAACCTTTATAGAAAGTAGTATGGAGGTACCTCAAAAACTAAAAGTAGAACTACCATTTGATCTAGCAATCCCACTACTGGGTATTTACCAAAAGGAAAAAAAAGATACTCTATTAAAAATGTTTTCAAATGTTTATAGCAGCACAATTCACAGATGTGCACAAATGCATTCAAATGTTTATAGCAGCACAATTCACAGATGTGGAAACAACCCAAGTACCCATCAATACATAAGTGGATTAATAAAATGTGGTATATGTGTACCATGGAGTATTCCTCAGCCATTAAAAAAATGGTGAACTAATACCTCTTGTATTATCCTGGATGGAGCTAGAGATCATTCTTCTAAGTGAAGCATCACAAGAATGGAAAAATTAATGCCACATGTACTCACCATTAAATTGGAACTAATCTATCAACACTTATGTGCACATATGGGAAGTAAGGTGGATGTCAAGCAGGTGGGAGAGTGGAAAAGGGGATGGATAAATTCATACCTATTGTGTACAGTGCACACTATCTGGGGTATGGACACAGATAACTTTGACTCAAATGGTACAAAAGCAATTTATGCAACCAAAATGTTTGCACCCCTGTCATATTCTGAAATTTAAAAAAATTAAAAATTAAGAAGAAATAAAAATAAAAATAAGTGGTCTGGTGAGGAAAAAACCAAGCTGATAGGATGACTTGCCTGTGGGCAAGGTCCTAGGATTCAAGAGGTAATAAGGAAGATTTTGTAACATTTAAAGTGAAACTACATTCATGACACCTATGCAAATAAAGTATATTTAAATTAAAAATGGAATGTTTTAAAAGAAATAAAAGAGTTACTTTGGTTTATAAAGATGCTGACAAGGCAAATAATATATTTTCCCTTCAGGGATAAAACTGTGTAGCAGCTGCTTCACTGCACCATTTGTTCTAAATGGCACTTTAATTGTGGAAAGAGCCAAATAGGATGCTGCCAGCAAAGTGACCCATCATATTTTACTGGATTTGCAGTTTTCTCTCACATCCTTCTAATACAGAAGAAGGATTTTAAAATTTTATTCCTGTGTTGATGCAAGAAAATGAGGTCAAGCATTGATTTCGGCCATTTAACAATTGGCCCAGTGATCATTGGATCAGTTTGTTTTTAACACAAAAAACTGATTGTAAAAAAATATGGAATAAGATTTTTTTAGCCTTAACAGAGTCTGTCTTTAACAATTAGAGATGTACCTTTACTTTTTCTTACAAACAGCATATTTTTGGTAAAATAGTAAAATAAGCCTGTAGTCAATTTAAAATGATAATAACATTAAATTCAATTGTATCAGAGAAGCAGGTTCTTATTAGATATAATTCACTAGTAGCAGCTTGACATTGCACAAAATGTGCTTGGGTTTGATTCCTTTTCTGATGCTTATTGTATTTACTGGTCCCACAAATTAACCTTTGTGAGTTTTAGATCTCTTGCATATAAAATGGAGAAAATATAGTGTCTATTTCACTGTGTTTGTGAGGATTATGTGAGATATTGTATGTGCTATCTTGAAAACTGTTGTAATAGTAGTAACATGCACTAGAAGAATTATGAGCTAGAAGGAATATTAGTTTTAGAGGCTGCCAAACACATTGAGCCTAGACTTCGATAAATTTGCCTGGACTATTATCATAGTCAATTTAATTACTCTGAAACTCAAATTTTTAATCTTAAAAAAAAAGTTTTGTTATAAAAATAGTTTTGAGTATTAAATAAATTGTGGACTATAGTATTTATTCATTAAACTTCTCTCCTTACAACTTTCAAATATCATCCCAATAGCAGGGATAACACAATACTTCCTTGCTTTGCTTTGCTTTACTTTTCTTAATGAATTCTTATCTCCAGAGATAAGAATTGACTTGCTCCAGAGGCATGCCATCCACAGCACCTACAGGGTATTCAAAAAATTTGTGTGGATCTGAATATTTACCATTGCTTATTTATATGATTACAAAGAGGTACCTGATGCCAAAAAATATATATATATTAATTTTTTTAAAAAAATACAATTTTATAATACTGAATATATTTCTTCCTTTTACTCCAATTTTTACTTGGCATTTTCTTTTTCTTTAAAAATACAAAGCTATGATCAAAAGATGACAAAAAGTAAGATTAGATTATATTCACTACTCTTTTACCCTAGCATTTTGACTCTCTACAAACTCAATAAACATACTCCAAGGTATTGTTGTCCTTTTTGATATATTAAGAAGTCAGTGATATGCCAAAATATAATAATTTCTCTATTTAATATTTTATAGTTTTTGTAAAGGAGAATTGGACATCAGCCAGCCATTCATTGTAAGAAACACTAGTTCTACTGACTTTAATATATTTTGAAAAGATGTTCAGTGGAATTATTACCTAAAGGAATAAGATAAAAATCATCAAATTAAAGTGCTCTATTGAAAAACAGCATACATGATTCCAAATAACAGGCTTTTATCCTTTTCACCAAAACATTGCTCTAGGAAGACCAAGAACAACTTTATGCAATGGCAAATACCCTGGAAGACGGTGGCATGACACCTCAACTGGCTGAGGTAATAAAACGACTGTGGAAAGATCCAGGAATTCAGGCCTGTTTTGAAAGGGCATCTGAATATCAGCTCAACGATTCAGCTGCTTAGTAAGTGAATTCCTTTTGACAGGAATTACAGTTGAAACATTTAAAATTGAGAATTATGATTCTGCATACTGTGCATTTGTGAATACAAATGAGGAAAGTAAACAGGCTAACATTTTATTATAGTAAAATAAAAAGCAATGTAAGAGAAATGAAAAAGAATAGGATGACAAAAATGACTCATAAAAAATATATAATTAGGGGAGCATTTTAAATAACTAATTTTGAAACTCTTTGAGAAGATACATATGTTGCAAATATGTTCCCTTGATGAAAAAGAATTAACCACTATGCATAGCACTCAACATTAACAGACTGGTGACATGCACACTGAAGTTTTTGACTACTCATTTCACCTATATTCATGCTACTGAAATCATCTCCTAGAATAATTTTATTAATGACACATGCCTTGGCTCATTGGACTGATTAACATGATACAAATTCTAGAAGAAAGTAATGTATTAATTTCCAAAACATTTTTTATAGTATGCGACTCTTTTGGAATCTCAAGAAAGATTATATAAGTTTCACTGCTAATATCATCCAGTTAACATTAATTAACTATAAGGAAATTTGGAGATTGTGACACTATAATTTCATTACCAAAGTGATTTAAAATTTCCTTTTAGCAAGTGGTTCTTAACCTATTCCACCATTATAAGGCTGCAAAAATGTGTACATATGTATGTAAATACAATCTACTTATTTTATATTTCTGTCCATGTATATGAATGTGCATAAATTCAGGGGGAACAAAACCAGTCTTCTGTGATCACTCATTCATCTTTACATTAGACCCCCAAACCCAGTGGGCACATTGCCTTTGGAGGAAAGAGTTACTCTTATCTCTCTGACAAATGGGTGTCATTTTGTGATTACATAAACTTGAATAACTGCTAGAAGTTTCTCAGTGTCTACCACATTTTAATAGTAAAAGGAATCTCTGTAGTGTAGTAAAAGATTACTTTTTTACAATAATCATTGATAAAGGCAATCACAATGAGTAAGATGCTAAATGATGGAATATTCCCACAAAACATGCTTAGTAAAGTTCTAGAGAGATAGATAAGAGTGAGCTGTCATTAAAATATTTACTCTTGGATACATGATATTGATTAAACATTATTTTTCCCTTAGGATGCTGAAAGTAATTTATTTGCAATTATATTACCATTGTGTTTACCAAGTTATTTGCTCTTTGATAGCAGAAAGTTATTTACAAATCATGTAATTAAAATGGGCAAACAAAATAATATTTTATTGTACTCTCTAATCTTTAAATTTAGCTTTTTCCTTTGTTTAAATAATTAAAATACATTTTACACTGGGACTATTTACCCTACTATAGATTCGTATTAAATTTTTTTTATCTGTTCTTTAAGTTAAATACGATTAAGCAGCATCAATATGCATTCATTTTGTGAAGTTGCCCAAATTGGAATAGTTGACTACCCAGATTAATTTGCAGGGGCAGTAGAATAACAATAGGAAAGCTGATTTCTAACCCCCTGTGTCTCAGAAATGTTTCATACACACAAAAACCAAAAAGTAAAATGTTAATTTTTTTTCTACCTTTAGGTTTCCTTAATAGGAAAGTTAAGTAAAGCTTGCAACAAAAGATTGTTGAATGGACATTACTTTCTTCCAGAAATTAAGAGCAGATTTTTTTCAAATACTTAATTACACTGTAAAACTAAATATAAAATCAGATTAATCAGATTGATATTACATTTCAGGTCTATTTCATATTCATTATATAGAGTTAGGTCTCAAACATTCCTCTTTGTCCTTTTCTTTGTTTTTTGGTGAAAATAAGAATCTTTTCTCAAATCTTGAGCTCCTTCAAGTTTAGGCTAACAAAAAGGTGAATCTGAACAGAGCAAGGGGAAGGAATGCTGTAGTTGGCAATGTAACAATCCCATCTGTTCTAGCAAACTGAAAGAAAAGGGGCATGACAGTGGCAAGCAGGGGAGAGATTGGTTACAACTGCATGGTTTATGACTGTGGCCAGCTAGTGTGCTATTTAAATTCCATGTGCTTTAAGAATTAACATAGAGTTTACCAGGAAAAATACAATTTTCACATGAATTGGAAAAAAATTCAGTATTTGCAAGTGGTTTAAACCATATGTAGTAAGGGCCTCTGTTTGGTCTAAGCTTTAGACTGCAGGTTTGAACATCCAAATCCTACATTTGTTTATTAAAACAAGCATTTTAAATGCAAATGTGTCAGTCTGCTAACGCCTCTGCTTTGCTTGAAATGATTTATACATGCAAATAAAAGTGAATTAAAATGTGTCTTTACCAACATTTTCATTTAGCTACCATTAAAATGAATTTAATCTCTATTTTGGTAAATATGTTTATTTTTTTTTTATTTATTTACTCCTGTGTGAACCCACTGACCAACAGTGTACCTAACACTTAGTCAACATAAAATTCACAAAGGGATTTACTTCCCAAAATAGAAAATAAACTAGCAAAATCTTCGAATACTCTCTTTAATACCTTTATATTTTGACTTATCACTCTTTTTTAAAGAAAACTAAATCTTTATTAGGATAAAACAATGTTGATAAATGTTCACATTATACATATGTATGTGTATTTCTGACATGTGATTTTCTGTTTGTCCTTGACCAAGATCCTTTTAGGATATTTGCCCATTCTTATTTTGTTTCAGCTTAAAAGTAAAAAGATCTTCCATGAATTAATTACCTACATTGCTACTGAATTTATTTTCTAATCATAAAATAATTTGCTTTCTAAGGCATTGTGCTAGCCTTACATATAATAGCTCCTCAACTTAATCCCTGAATGAATTCAATTTTTGAACACTAACATTCAGATGGAGTCTACCTCTCAATTTCTCAAACCAAGTACTTCAATCTTTATCTTTCTATTTAAGCCATACACATACACACATACACTTGTTTGTATAAATAAATTAGCTTCAATGTAATGCTGAAATTTGTCATGAAAACATTACCAGACTACTAATATTTATGTTCAAAATTTTCACAGAAATAGCTACTAAAGATTTAGAATCAAAAGTCTAGAACAGTGATTTACAAAATGTTTTTCAAGCAATAAAATACTTTGCTTTAGCCTAAAGACAGCATCTGGTTTCAAGGATGAAGAAGCGAAAAGCAGTTTTTTTCCTCTAATCTACCAGATTCTTAGAAGGTACACAGCTTAATTAGATTTATCCCTGCTCACCCCCACCCCTAGATCCTGTGAGGAGACAGAAGACAGTATTCAGCCTGACAACAGTAGGATTTTTAATAAGGTTTCCTGGAAGGGTTAAGGGCACAACTATGCACTGATGGACGAGGAGGTGGGAGAGGGTACAGTGGGTAAGTTCAGCCTCCTGTCCTGAGAGTGTGGACTCAGGGGTGGGTCTGCAGTTTCCTGAGTTAGCTCCAGCATAGACCAGCAAGACAGACAAAAGGTGCTTCTTTCATTGACATGACTGGATAATATCAAGGCATGTAATGGAAATGGCTGAGTCCTTACTAGGCAATCCATGCAAAAATAACAACCTTCAAATCATGACATTAAAACCACTGTGTTAAAATCCAAAGTGCCTAACTTCAAACTACAGTTTTGAGCATAGTCTGGTGACTATCATTACAAGACAGCTTTTTTCTTTTTATAATGGTCTAGGCCCTATAAAGAGAATTGTTCTTCCGTACTCCTACCCATGTACCAGCAGATTTATCACATAAACCTCATCAAACACAGGCTAAGATAGCACTGATTACCTGCCTTTAGAAGAGGCCCCTAGGGGTCTGCAGCTCTGCAACCTCCCAGGTACCAAACCCTTATTACAGATGAGCAGAGTTTGTAAAGCACCTGTCTGGAGTTTATTATTTTTAATGGACCCTAAACTGAAAACTCACTTGTACTGAACCTTGGGATCTTCAAATGCAAAGTTAAAAAATTTGCTATTTCGTTTTGTTTTTATTAGCTACCTTAATGATTTAGATAGAATAACGGCACCGGGATACGTGCCAAATGAGCAAGACGTTCTACATTCTCGAGTGAAAACAACTGGAATCATTGAAACTCAATTCTCCTTTAAAGACTTGCACTTCAGGTACGGTCAAAGGTCTCTTCTAACTATGAAGAGAAGTATGCCCTGGGTTGGATATTTTTTCATGGAGACAATCGCTAACCATAGGCAGGTGCAGTGATCCTGGGGCATGCTCACCAGGCCTGGTCTTCTTAGTCCTACTGTCCTTCATTCCCTTCCTAAGGCCTTTCCCCAACCCCTCCCTCCTGAGTCTCATCCCTCCTTCCAGGCTGAAGTGCCTCTGTCTTGAGCAGGTGGTGGCTTTTTTTTCACTTTCCTCACACTTAAAAGTGACATTGTACTTTGAGGGGAAAAAAAGAAAATACATTTAAATAACATCTGAGCCACAGGTGCCAGGAATTCTATTTCCTTTGCCTTCCTACTCTCCCATTTGCTTGAAATATTCATGTTACATCTGTTCTCTTAATTTTAAAAAATGCAAATAATTAAGAAGAGTATTATTTGAATGTGATGCTATTTACTGGAACAACAAGGCATATTTTATAAGCATGTTTTGAGTATGAAAATGAATCATTATTTTCATTGCTGTTCCTTTCATTGCTGTTCCTTTCATTGCAGTACCTTCCCAGAAATTATACTGCAAAATCACTCATTTACTATACCAAGAAATGGAAATTCATGCTAAAATGTTAGAAAATATATTTTGCTACTTAAGCACCTAATGAAATATTAAACATTAATACCAGTTTCTAGCTATCTTATGTAATAATGAAAAAAAATCTATTAAAATATAATAAGATTATTCACGCATCCAATAATGGGAACATTTTTAAAGAGGAGAAAAACTGGAGAAAGGTGACATGAATTATACGTATCCATTTGTGAAAAAAAAGGGAACAATAGTCAATATCATAAAATTTGTTTTAGTAGGAGAAAAGCTTTAAATTTTTTTAAGTATAGGTTATATACAATATGTAATTAGAATAGCTATTATATAGATAAGATATTTTCAATTAATAGGAAAGAAATCTCTTCAAAATTTATGCCTAAATTTCAGGCTCACAAATAGTTAATTTTCTGAAAAGGGAGCCAAAGATTAAATTAGGGTAAAGGGACCGCACACATTGGAATCAACATCCTCTCTTGGCAAATGTAAGAAAAGTTTGTCGTCAGTGCTGGCTTCACTGTTGTATAGTTCCTCTTTGGCAACAACTTTCTTCAGACTGCTGGTATTTGACGCAGTTTCTTGAGTGCTCCTTTAGGAGCCTGAGTCCAGTTGCTTCTCCCTTCTGTCTCTCCTACCCCAGTGAAAACATTTTTGACACAGTCCCTTTCCTGTTTCACTCTCCTTTCTTTTCCCTGATGTCTCACTGAAACACAGACTAGAACTGAGTGTGGCCTTGAGGCTGCTCAGACTGAAGTTTCAATTCCAGATTCTTCCATAATCAGCAGCAGGAGTTAAGAAACACAGATACCTTTTCTTTACTTGTCCAATATGTTTGTAGTAAAGATTACATGAAATGAAGTCCTAGCAGAGAGCCATAGTTTGATATAGCTTACCTTTCATAAGCCAAAGGAATTTTCTGAGTTTTAGATTGTCGCAATCCTAAACCAGTTTTGTCAATTAATTTCATCTATCGACCACCTGAAAGCTTATAGCCCTGGTCACTTGCTACAATACCAATCGGTATTGTCTCAGAAAGGGTCACTCTCATAAATTATCATGTTTATCTGTACTCTAACATTCCAAGCCTCAGGGCCTTTGCACTTGCTAATGCCTTGGCCTAAAGTACTCTGCCCCTGGATCTCTGCAAGGAACATCTCCATCTTATCATTAAGTTCCCAAATCAAATTCTATCTTCTCATGGAGCCTTGACCATGCTATCTGTTTACCATCCCTGCATATCTGGCTGCAACTATTATTCCCAGCAGCCTACTGGTAAACATTCAACAACAGGCTCTCCAGGGCAGGGAGGAGAGTCAGGGTGGAGGGCTGATTTGTAGCTCTTGATGATTTCCCTGGTGTAAATACCCCCACCATGACTGATTTCACCCTACTAAGGTGATGTCATGTAATGCAGAGTTGGGGAGAAATGCAAATAAACAGCTTTCACTAGCCATGCTAGTGTGAGCCCGCACTACTGTCCTCTTTTAAAATTACCATTGTACGAGATCACCTTGTTTCTTTATTAGTTTGCTCTTTTTGTTTCTGTTTCTGTTTCATACTCCCTGAGCTCCAGGAGGCCAGGGAACACACCTGTTTATAGCTACCTGATATGCTTATCACCATGGCTAGAACAAAGCAAGAATGTGGTCAATTTTTGCTGACTGAGTCAACACTGTATGCCAAGCACCCTATATATGCAGTCTTTAGTCTTTACAGCTTCACAGGAACATGATGAGCTAGGTATTGCTATCAGTATGTAGGATAGCAAGAAATGGAGGCTAGAATGAGATCAACTATTGTCCCAAGGTCTTACACAGAAGTGCTATAAATGCACATCGTTCTGTCTTCAAAGACCACACTCCTTACACTATACGTCACTTATGGGTAATTAGATAAATTGGGGTGGAAACCATTCTATTGTAAAGTTCTTTTTCCAATGTTGTTGGTCATTTATAATTTCAGAGAGAAGCGAGGAGGGAGGATAAAATGCCAGTCCTCTGGGGAAATATCTTTTGAGTTGGCAAGGTCCTGTGGTACTTCACAAGCCAATGCTTCTAAAACCAGGGTACAAGGCAATTGTCATTGAACACACAAAACCTCAAAAAGTCATGGAATACCTATTTCATTCAGTACCAAGTAATATAAGTAATTAAAAATTTTTAAAACAAATATTTTGTGAGAATATAGCTTTAAGTTAGTTTTTTAAAAAAAATGAAATATTACTTTAAAGACATGCTTTCCTTAGCACTCTTCAAAGTAGGCCTCTAGATGCCCATTGGTACATGATCATTTTCTTCAGTCCTTTTGTCGTTCTGTGGTTAATTTTGTGAAGCACTGTCATAAGTCATATAGGAAGGTGATCTGTTCTACTTTCACCTACTGCTGGCCCTTATGCAGGAATGAAGAGGGTCTTGCTAACTCTCTATTACAGTGTCAATGCTAAAACATAAAGCATCAATTGGATTGTAAAGGCCAGTTAGGAATTGTTTTGACATAACATTCCCTTGACTATACAACTACCACCCCTTTGCTATCCACTAAAACAGATTTTGAGCTATTTTGTTTTCTTAAGAGCTTTTGTTTTCCCTCTGACTCAAGAGGATGTGTTATTATATTAACAGTGTTTTCTATGAGAAAGAAGATGAAAGTTACAGTAACTCCTTACTCAGATGTGAAGAATTTCTCTAAAAAAAATATTTATTTAAACAATAAAATTTTAACAATATTTAAATTTGCTACAAAAATATTTTTAAATGATACTTTTTTCTTAAGGAGCTATTTAAAATCATTTAAATACATTTTAAGTTTAGTCACAGCAATTGAGATATATTAATCCTTTAATAAATTCTCACAGTTAAATTACTTTATTTCAGGTGCTAAATAGGATTGTCCAAAAGTTTTCAGGCTTTTGTAGTGTAAAATTCTACAGCATTTCAAAATATGAAGTATAAAAATAATGCACCTTCCAACTTCATTTCAGCAAGTGCCCAGGTATTAAAATATATTACATTAGCATTGATTTGTATTCACATAGCATAAATCATCCTATTTAAAACTAAAGACTTAATTTACATATTAAATTAGAGAACTCTAGAATTTTAAATAGGAACACTAAAATGAAAAATTCTCTCTACCAATGCACTGTATCATCTTTGTGTATCATCTAATTTAATGGAAATTACCTGAGAGTTCTTATCAAATCAGACCTCCAACTGTCAAACTGGTAAGATAAATTATTTTTACAGACATTAAAGTACTATGTAAGTGGAAAATACAATGCAAATGTGAGCTCTTCTATTTTTACAGAATAATTCCTCAGAACAAGTAACTTAGATATAGATTTGCAAGGAATTATCAAACCATTATAGAGAAGAAATTTTCTCCCTAGTGTTTAAAAAACAGAATTGAGAGGACTTAAAACTTTATGGGAGCTAAAAAAAAATAAAATGGTGAGCAACTATTACAACACAGAGCTTCAGATTTTGTAAGATCAACATAACTGTTCTGATAAATGTTTGAGCAGATCTATTTTTCCTGAAACATGAAGTTGAATCATGTATACTGTGTTCATTTGTGTGGAGTATGAGTCTTCTAAGCTTAGGAGTTTGGTTGTCCACCCAGCAGCTGTATTTCAATTCAGCTTTGTTATTCTTTATTATATCTCATAGAGCAACAGCTCATATATATTTGTTTCAGGCATGTTCATGATTAGTATTACCAAAATAATAAGTTACATAATATGCTGCCTAATTGATTATAGTCACAGAATTTATTTTATTGACTTTATAAATTATATTTTTCACTAATAAGAAAATTATCTAGTGGGCATTTAAAGTTTCCAAATGTGCGTGCACACACACACATACACGAACACGTAGTAGGAAGTATATAATGGTATTAACACTTCTGAGAATTTGGAGGCCCTGACTCCCTTGTGGTTATAAGTCCTTTTCATTCTGATTTTAAATCATAAGCAATTAAGGGATTTAAAAAGACCACTGTGCATACCCTTTGTGTCCACAAGTATCTACCCTTCTCTATTTTCAGAACTGGACATAAGGGAAAGATTTGGTTAGACCATGTTGCTATGTCTATTTAGTAATAACATGGATCCTCTTGGTGACCCTCTCACATGTAGCCATCTTAAGAAGTTACACCAACTCTGAGAAAGCCAAACATCTTGAATAAATGCCATGCAACAGAATAGTTTAAACTCCTACTCATATTATACCTTATTTTTATGTCATCAAATATATAGAAAATATCAGAAACTGTGATTTTTCAAACATAATCAGGTGCTTATAGGATGAACAAAGACATCTAACAAATACATTAGCTGCAGTAGCATTATTGATTTTTAGCTATCCTAGATGATATAATCATTTCATAAGAATTATAAAGGGTAGATTATGTCATAATAATTTATTCTGATATGAAGTTTGAATAGCCCAACGTTTAATATAAATCTATAAAAGTTAAAGCTTTGCCAGCTGCTTAAAATACAACCATAAAACTCAACTGTTCACTCAACTGTTTAATACAAAGCCATAAAACTTTGGTGGCTTGCCCTATATTAATGCCACGGGTAATTTAACAAATAATCAATGTTTATCTGTCACTTAAAAGCCTGGCCTGTCAATTTTTAACTACATCATAAGTATCAGTCATTTAAAAACTTTTTTTTTAACTTTAAGAACCCTATCTTAAATATCAGACTTAATAAATAAATATGCATTACCATTCTTAATATATTAAATAAGACAGAAACCCAGAATAAAGACTGTAAGTTCCAGTCAACATCATTAAGGCTTCCATTACTTTAGTCAGAGAATTAAAGGTATCGAAACACACCCATTCCCCTTATTAATTGTCCTATATATTTTACTAATCCAAATTGCCTTGCAGCACATATACATGCTTTTCTCTAATTTTAATTTTGTTTTTCACAAAATGATCACAATGGACTTCTTTGTTTTTGTCTTTATATGTAAGGAAAATACTTCTTCAGTGAAAAATATAAATATTCACTTTGGGAATCTCCAAATTCTTTTAACAAGTTAAAATACTTTATACCTCTGTAAAATAAGACCTAAATTAAAATTTAGAGGAAAAGCTAAACTTGAAAAGAGATGTACGAAAAATAAATTACTACAATAATAGCAAAACAAAATGTAACTGTTCTTAGAGTTATAATCATGTCCAGGAGGAGAATAAATATAAAAGCAAAACTCTGGCCTTTGGTCTGATTTGCTAATGAGCATTTCATTTCCACAGTAGCAGATGGCATTAGAGAAATGTTCAATGCTCCCCAGACCTATGTCTCCTACACAATCTGCACAGAAAAGAAGGTCTTCTTTATCAAGTGAGTCATGAGAAGATTATAAGCATTCAATCCAAGATAGACTTTCAGAAGCCATTTTATCAATATGAATAAAATGCTAATGCCAAGATTGAGTAACCTTTGTCTTCTCTTCCTTGGGAGAAAGCAAAGCTTATTATAACATGTTTATTGGAAGCTGTGTCATATGCTGAAAGAACACTGGGCTAAGGGTCATATTACATCATTGCCGGTCCTTAGTAATTGTGAGTTTGGGAACAAACCACTTAGCCTCTCCAAGCCTCCGTTTCTCCACTGGTGAAATGAGTATAATACTATTTTCCCTTGTGGCAAAAGGAATTGTTATGAGGAGCAAATAAAACCATAGATTTGAATTTAATTTTGAAGGAGAACACACAGTTCTAAGATGACTTTCATACAAATATAAGGTATTGTTCCAACAACTATTGTTATTTATCACGGTTGTATACATTTGCCTGTAGAGGAGAATGGCTATCTCTTACACCTGGTGGTAAAATACTCTAGCAGGCCCCAAAGAAGCTCAATCATCAGAGAAAGTCAAGGCATAGCCAGTGAGTTTTCTAGGCTCGCTGTCACTCTGATTTTCATCTCAGAGATTCTTTGGATGTTTTAATTTGTGGGAAAGCCATTTGAAACCATTATGCTGTTAAATATGTAGGAAGTATATAAAGTTTCTTTTTTTTCCCTTTTGCTCCAGAGTTTATGTCTCCCATAGAGTCCATAAAATAGAATTCCTATATATTGATAATTCTTGTTATTGTTTTTATTACTAGGGACTCCCTGCCAAAACCAAAATCAAATAAAAAACCCTATTTACATGAGAGAAATAAGATTATTTTCCCTGAGGTAAAATATCTGGTCTCATTCAGGGAATCTGAGCAATACACAAAATCATCTTAAGGAGAGAAGGATTTTCTCAAACTTTTAAGATTTGAATATAATCTAATTGAAAATATAGATGTCATTAAAAGAAATTATTAAAAAGCATTAATCAGAATGAAGAAAAATGGCATGTTTGGGCATAAAAGCAGAGAAATTGAGACTAAAAATAAATGCTAACAAGGATAATTCAAGGCCTGCTTAGTAGAGAAAACTTAACCAAATTGTTATATAATTTGTTTCCTACAGTACTGCTATACCTACTGTGGAAATTGAACATTGGCCTGTCTTAGCACTAATATTCCATTCATCCGATTACCTTTCTCCTGGTTCCATGATTAGCTTTCCAGTAAGCAATAGAAAAGGGAATTTCCCCTAAGTGGGGGATTAGAGCAAAAGAGGAGGCTAGAATTATGGAGATTCTTACCTGTTAACATGTAGTAGGTAGGGCTAAGAGGGGTGGTTTAAGTTCGAAAAGCCTACGTTAAACCCAGTAATATATACTCCACCCTTAAATCACCAAAATCCACAAGTTAATGCATCTTTGTTTAATCACAGTTACCACATTTCTTTGTCAACAAATGACAATAACATATTTATGTATGATCAAATGGAGAATATGTATAACATCTGGAATGCAGAAGGTCATTATCTTCATTTTAAAAAATAGAACAAAACTCCCCCCCTTCTGGGGAGAGTTTAAAGTTTTTGCCCAGTGACCTGTCTGACAACAAATAGAACTACTGCCTGGCCTGGGGAAAAAAGGGATAGACTCCACAGTGGAAATGGTTCTGATCCACTAGTGAAGGTTTGAGAGCTAACTGTAGGCACTAGTACTAGCTGTGTCCCTCTGGTCTAAGTAAATAGATTTATACTTAACAAGTTAACAACTTTCACAGCATAACTATCATACCCACAGAACCTGTTGAACCTATCATGGTGCCTAGTACACAATAGCTTCGATAAATATTGGTTGAAGTAATAATTAGGCAAGTTGCTTAAGGACTTATCTAAAAAATAAGAATAATAATGATAACTATCTTACAAGTTCATGGTGAGGTTTAAATAAGTCAACTTGTGTAAGATGCTTATATTCCTGGCAGATAGTAAACTCTTATTAGGTGTGTTAAAATCAATCCACTACAATTTGTGAGATGGAAATTTAAGGAGGAAATAAAAGTCATGACATGAACTATTTCCATTTCTCCCACATTTCATAGTTTAGGTGACTTCAATAAAGGAATAGATAAAACTCTATTTTGCAAAGTCTGGCAAAAAAAATTAAGATGGCTTTTATGAATTACTAAAATATTTGACTAAAAATGTAAGCATTTGAGTATATATTTATCAATCTTGCTTTCATAAGAATATTGACTAGTTTTTTAATTAAATTTATTTGTTAATTTTCACATAATATAAAGTCAAAATTGTTTCCCTTTCATCCATTTATTTTGCAAGTCTAAAACTGCAGAGGGCTTGGTATTTTGCAGCATATATACTATTCTTTATTGACACTGAATTTAGATTTCCAGACTACTAATGACTGAATGCTCAACTACTATCTTCAATATTGTGAGCATCTTCTCTTGTAATCTACTATTAAATGGAGTGATTTTGCATTGTTACATATATATATACACACACACACACACACATACTCATGCACATACAGAGAGACAGATAAATATATACATATTTGAGAAATTTTAGTTCTATATATATTTTCTCTACTTGGTTCATATGGGAAATATCTTCAATAAGTAAATTTATTGAAGATAATCTGACATTTATTACTCTAAATATAGTTATTACTCTTGAAGTCTGTACAACTTGGATGCTTTTTAGTACTTAATACCTTAAGCTTAAACTATTATGATAGCATCATAATTTCTTTAATTGGCTCTAATTTCTTCCTCATTAAATCTATCCTGTGGACTCAGATCAAAGGGATCTACCACACCATAAAACAAACAAACAAAGACCCAAAAATGTTAATTTCCTACCTAAAAATGTTTCATAATCACCTATTATCTGCAATAAAAATCTAAATTTCTCATGTAACTTGAAAGACCCAGTAAACCCATAGCTGGCCAATCACCTGAGGCTTACTCCTGCCTTCTCAAATCCTTTGCTATTGCTGTTTCCTTGGTTGCCTTAAATCTTCCTGTGTGCTCACATTTTACTTTGTATATTTGAATATCTATTCCATAATATTATAATAACTTGTTTTTCTTTCAACCAGACAGAGAGTTCTTTGAAAATAATGACTGTATCTTTTCATCTTCACGTCAGTAGATACAGCACAGTGTCTAGCACATAGAATGCAAATGATAGCTGCTTGAATAAACAAATAAATGTAGGAACATCTAATAACAGATAAGAATCATAGTATCAGAACTATAGTAGCTTCTAGTCTTTGCCGTTTCTGTTTATTCAACAGAATATGTATAAGCTTTGATCAAAATCTTTTAAAGCTACTGATTTTTCACTAAATTTCTAAATTGCTTTAAACTTCCCAGTTTGTCAAAGTCAGTGTGTAAATTATTTTAATCTAGTCTGCACAAAGACAATAAAAAATTAATGTTCCTGTTCCTCCTCTGCCTCCTCTCTTTCTCTCTTTATTAATCTCTCTTTATCTCTTTTAAAAAAAAGAAAAAGCATTTTAAAAAGTTAATGTTCCTTTTTTCTTTAGTCCTTGAGCTGCAAGTTAGCCAAAAAGATTTATTTTATAATCAAAAATCAAAGGAATACCTTTTAATGATATTGAAGCATTCATTTATAACTCTAAATGTTAACCTCACAGCAAATTTGGGGGAATATTTCTAAGATTTTTTATTGATTTGATGTCTTTTTTAAAGAATGTTTGATGTAGGTGGACAGAGATCAGAGAGAAAGAAATGGATTCATTGCTTTGAAGGAGTCACATGCATTATATTTTGTGCCGCTCTCAGTGCCTATGATATGGTCTTAGTGGAAGATGAAGAAGTGGTAAGTCTAAAAGGCAAACAAGGCCAGGATAAATTACAAACCTTGTGCTTTTCAATAGTACTACCACATTACCCAATTCAATGAAGTCCTTCCCCAAATGCATGTTATTTCTAGATCTTTATGATGCCCAGCCCTCTCATTTTGCAAATAATAATCCTACACATTCTCATTTCTTATATCTAACAGAACAGAATGCATGAAAGCCTTCACCTATTCAACAGTATCTGTAATCACAAGTATTTTGCAACCACCTCCATTGTCCTGTTCCTCAATAAAAAAGATCTCTTTCAAGAAAAAGTAACCAAGGTGCATCTTAGCATCTGCTTTCCAGAATACACTGGTAAGGTTCTTTTCCATTAGTTCTGAAGTAATAAATTCTTGTATAGACATATATTTTCCTACCTGGATTTTGACATTTAATATTTATGAATATGAGGCTCATGAATTTTCTTGAGTCATGTGTATGATCCAAACTGAAAAGAATCTGACAAATAAAGAGGAACTTTCTCTATCCTGTTTACATTAAAGCAAAGCTCTAATAAATAAAGCAGAAGACGTGGACCAGGCTTGCTACTCTCTATAACACATCAAACAACATTGCAAATTGTATTATGTTCAACATCATAATAGGAATGCAAATTTATTCCAAACTGGCATTTTAATGTATTTCCTAATGAAATATAGTAATGGTATAAATTAGACCTCAGTGGCTCTTCAATGTCTGAATTGTTTCCCGAGGGACAGCATGAATGAATTTGAGAATAGTGACATCTTCTCTTTCTATGGTTTTCTTAAGTCCCGGAATTTTTTTGCTGATCCTGTTAGTCAGTTACTACAAATGTCAAGTTCCATACCAGTTGTTTTTTTTTTTTTTTTTGTAAATAGTAGGATACTTTGTTGTTAATGAAATTCTGTAAGATGGAAATATTTATTATTTAAACAAAAAACACAATCCAACATCACCAATTAGGTATATGGGGTAGCCCAGATGTTACGAACATAACATTCAGTCAAAAATATTTATGCTAGTTAACTTATAATTAGTGTTCATATTTTTCTTCTATAATCAAATATTTATATGTTCACACTTTTATCATGTGCTTAAACAAGCATGATTCAATATTGAATATTACAAATTGAATATGGACTCATAATTAAGGGCTATATATATTTTTTAAGTAATAGGGTTTCTTAGAGCAGTTTTATTATATATTTTTTATTTCATTTTAGCGTATTATGGGGGTACAAGTTTTAAGGTTACATATATTGCCCATGCCCTCCTCTCCCCTCGAGTAAGAGCTTCAAGCGTGTCTATCCCCAAACATTGCACATCTTACTCGTTTGGTTGTATATACCCCTCCCACCCTCCCGACACCCAATAAATGTTACTTCTATATGTCCACTTAGGTGTCGATCCGTTAGTTTGCAGAGAAATGAACTGTTTGAACAGAAAGTACAAAGATTTCCCAAGGTATTTCCCTTAGTTAAATATCGAGGAGTATGATTGCTTCCTCTCTGGTCCCTTCCCACAGTTCCCTATTATTAACGTCTTGCATTGGTGTGGTACATTTGTTACAATTGATGAACCAACACTGCTACACCATTAACTATTAATAAAGTCGATAGTGTACTTAGGGTTCACTCTCTCTGTTGTACAGGTCTATGTGTTTGGTCAAATACAAGTCATGTATCCACCATTGCAGTATGATACATAATAGTTTCACTGGCCCCCAAATCTCCTGTCTTCTACCTATTCATGCCTCCTCTGGCACCTCCAACTGTATTTTGAGCAGTAGCTACTAATTATTTTATTTTTATATAATTTTGCCTTTTCTAGAATGCCATACGGCTAAAATCATACAATATATAGCATTTCCTGACTGGCTTCTTTCACTTAGCAATAGGCATTTAGGTTTCCTCCATGTCTTCTTGTGGATTTATAGTTCATTTCTTTTTATTCTCACATAATATTCCATTCTATAAACAAATCACAGTTAGTTTATCCTTTCACTTGTTGAAGGATGTCTTGGTTATCTCCAATTTTTGGTAGTTATGAAAAAAACTGTTATAAACATCCAGGTCTTTGTGTGGACATAAATTTTTATGTAAATACCTAGGAGTATGACTGGGGAATTTTATGGTAAGACTAGCTTTAGCTTTTTAAGAAACCACCATCTGCCTTCCAAAATGACTGCACCACTTTACATTCCAGAAGCAATGAACTCCTTTGACTCCATATCCTTGCCAGCACTGGCACTGCCAGTGTTTTGTATTCTGGCCATATTAATGATTGTCATGGAATTTTGCTTCTAGTTACAATAAAGTGAGAAACAAAATCTTACCTCCTTTGAAAATCCTTATGTTACTGCTCCATCCTAAGTCAAGTCCCCTCAAAACATACTCTGTCACAAAGCCAATCAATGCATCATTTTTAGCTGTCCTCTATTTGTTAGCCTACTTATTTTATTTCTGCCTTTTCCCAAGTGATTCATTGTATGTTCTGCTACCAGACTAAACTTTCTCAAGCACAGCCTTCATCATATTACTGCTGTACTAAAATATAAGTCAATAGCTCTTACAACCTTCCCTATCTCATCTCAGCTTCTTTAGTTAGTAACCTGATTCATAATCTAGCTCATAACATATATTCTACCTGATTTCCTATGATTCCTTCATGAAAACCTTTCATTTTCATCTGACCATATTCTCTAAAGCTCAACTCATTTCCAACCTGACCTTCAAATCTAGAAGTACAGGCAATTTTCACTTTCACTTTTCTGTTATCACTCATACTTTTTCTATTCTCTCTTCTAGCTCTCTCTCAAGGTCCAACTCAAATACCACCTTCTTCTGCACCTATTTATCTATTCTATTCATTAAACACACACACACACACACACACACACACATATCCTCAAACACAGAGCATTTGAAATACATATATATATCAGGTTGGTATTTCTACTGTATCATGAGCTTTTTGATACAAAGATTACATTTTAGCCACCAGAATCCTGTATTGGGACAAGTGTAATTCCCAGAACCAAGTAGATGCTGCATACAGCCCTGATAATTAACCCTTGCCATTTTGATTTTGCAATATTTAGTATATCAGAGTAAAATTCTAAAATTTATTGACATTATTTATAGTTTTATTCTTTGTGATATGTGTTTAATGCTTACCTCTTCAAATTTTTTGCTTAACAAGGGCCAAATACATTTGAAGATGCAGGGAACTACATCAAGAACCAATTTCTAGACCTGAACTTAAAAAAAGAAGACAAGGAAATTTATGCCCACATGACCTGTGCTACTGATACTCAAAATGTCAAGTTCGTGTTTGATGCAGTTACAGATATAATAATCAAAGAGAATCTGAAAGACTGTGGGCTTTTCTAACCAATTGCTTTCTCTTCCACTCTTACTCATGGTTATTTTTCAAGATATAAAAGAAAAGGTGCTGTGTGACGTGTTTAGTTTGAATATATATGATATTATCTAGTAATGTAACTAGTATTATAAAGCAAAAAGTTTTCATGCAGAAATTTGAATGTATTTTCATCCGGATAGGAATCAGTTTCTTTGGGACATGGAGAACAGCGTGTCTTTGATGTCCTTGTATGTACAAACTGATATATTTTGGTAACTGTAACCGTACACATCAGTGACACTGAATTTTCTTGGAAATAAACTGCTATATGTGGCCTATATTTAATTGTAGAATAAAAAATATGAACTAATAATTCTATATCATTTCCATTGGCCAGAATATGAACTAATAATTCTATATCATTTCCATTGGCCAGAATTTGAGAAGCATTCATTTTTGCTGATAATATAACCATGCCTGTGCCACACAATTTGAAAATAGCACAGGCATTTTATTAGTCAATTATTTCCATATTTTTCAGCTGCAAATGAGATGTGTACTATACAATTTTCTTGTTAATGATAAATTACATATGCAAAATAAATATATACAATATTATCTGCTATATTATTTTCTTAAAAGTCATTAATTAATGCTGAATTTACCCTTAGAGTTGAAAATTTCAATAATTTATCATTTTGTTCCACCCTGGTTGAAGAGAAGGGAAAATGTATGGTCAAGTACACGGTGTAAGACTTTATAGGCTCAGTTGAGTGACAGCCTTCTGTAGAGCACTCATCCCCCACAGTTTATTCCAGAGTGGCATGGGACATTATCACAGCGGATGATCACATGGGCTTTGGGACAAAAATTATAGACTGCAAAAGAGAGAAATCATTTGATGTTTTAGCACTGGTATATTTTGTGTTTTGTGAATAAGAAGTAGGAACAAGCAGATAGAGTCTAGAAGGCAAAAGTAGAGCTTCTCTGTTAGCACTGTATTTATGCATTCTAACTATCATATTGTATTCTAATGGTCAAAGTTTTCTTTTTAAAAGCTAAGTTGGTGCTTTAAAAACTAAATCATGTTATTTATGAAGAAAAAAAGATGATTTTTTTCTTTTTTAAATGTGTCTACCATTTCTAAAATATACTCTTAAAACACATCTCCATATCATTTATCCTTCTATGCTATGGAAAGTGATATATAGTCAGTATATTAGGTCACCACATAAGATTTATAATGACTCTTAAAAGAGGTTTAATTAGGTTTTGATAAGCTAGATGAGATGCAGTGAACATACATTGATCAATTTGCCCATCTGCCCTTCAGGTGGATTTAGGTAGCTCTATCTCCAGTGTTACTACTTCATTGTTCTATAACAAGTGTCCATTCTAAACACATAAGAATGATTATAATTCAATAAGTAACCTTGACTTACATACTTATCATTTTTTTCAAGGACACAAAGAAGTTACCATAAATATAGTCAAAAAATAAGTTATATTTAAAAAATTTGAAATTCTTTTACAGAATGTAAATTATTTAGAAACCTAAGATACCAAGTACAAAAAAAGCCTGACTAATCATTTAGTTCAGGCATCCCATAAAGTTTGCTGACTGAGAACCAATAATTGATATGACAACAACCAAACATTCTGTTAGGAGACATCTGAAGCTAAGAGATTTTAAATTAAGATTACAAATACTATACTAGTTTCATCCATTGTTTTGTCCTTTTTTTACCAGCTATTCAATTGTTTTTCTCCATAAGTGTGAAAACTTTCCAAAAAGGAAAAAAAATACTATTTGAAATACTATTCTGACTTAACTTTAGGGTTGTTTTATTAAATGATGTAGGCAGAAAGGGTGGGGTCAGAAATGGTTCAATTTGCCTTTAAAAAGTATATAACTCATTTTAACCTGTGTAAAAAGTGACAGATATCAATATTTTTAATGAAATAATGTCCTCTGAGAATGTTTTAATGTTAAATGACCAAACTAAAAATGGAAATTAGTTTGTATTAAAAAAGAAAAACTGTTAAAGTCCTTCCAACGCTATGATTTAACTTAAAAGAAAACTTTTCTTCACAATCGGAAATATTGCTGTGATAAGCAATGAATTTTAATTGAGAGAGAATTTTTAGTACAGAAAAAAAAAATACATGTTTGTATTAATTCTTTAGTGATTGCGATCTTTTAAATTTAAAAGCTTTACCCTGGAGAAAAAAACTTGATGATTGCACTTAGAGTTAGCATAAGAAAGTTTATGCTATTTCTGATTGTACTTTTTAATTTTTAATATAAAAAGTTGGAGTAGAAGCACAGCATTTGGAGCTAATTAAATAAAGTAACAAACTGATAATACGGGAAGATTTGCTTTTAACCTGAAGAAACTCCCTCTGAGACCAACAATGTTGGTTAAAGTTGAAACACCTGTTTCAATTGGAAAGTCAGGCTCCCAACTGTACAGTCAATGCCTTTGAATCCCAAAGAAGCATCCCTTTGTCTTTGCCATTCAATCACGTAAGATGTTCACACAATCAACAAGCAAATGAATTCCACTCAAACACGTTCAGACATAATTATACTGACAATTTACTCTTCTGTTATTTGAAGTTTCTATTCCTGACTCAAAATGTTCCCCAATCCTGCTTGCCTTCGAGTTTTAACACTTCCACCTCACTCCTTTCTGAGGTTTGTCCCTAGGCACTACCTCAGAGGTAAGATGTGGGCCTACATCCAATGGGGTCATTGACGACCACTCCTCACAGAGCTTTCCCGGAAGCATGAACTGGTCAGCAGATTACATTTTACCTTCTGGGACTAGGGACTACAGAGTTAAATGGAAGAGTATTAACAGGTCAATACCTGTGTGTCAAAATATTATGAAAGTGGTCACCTCTACAAAGATGCTCTGTGGAAAAGGGGTTTTAACCACTTCGGTATGAATGTCGACTATAGTCGACAACCACAGATGAACGCGCACAGCCGAGCATCGACTTTAGCTGACAGCCATGGTATGACTTTTCTAATTTTTCATTTCTCAAAATAAAATCATGAACATTTAAAAATAACGTAATGAAAACATATATGTATATGTTACCTGTTCTGATTTACATTACAAGTAAAGCTGCCTGTAAAGTAAAACAAGTTTTCAGTGCTTTAAAGTTTTCCTCATCACACAAGAGCAAAACGGATTCGTCGTCAATGCACAGCACAAAACTAAAAGGCAAGGTTTCGCGGCCGGTGAGCGCCCTACCAAAGTGGTTAAATTCTGTGACATCTCTAATGTCTATTATAAATATCCAATATCCTATCAATTAACAACAGTGGTGAACAAATAATAGTCTTCATGTGTATCACATAAGTGGGAAAACAACTTTTTTCAGACTACGGGCCCGTGCTAATAACAAATTTTCTTACCAGATGCATCATCCTATTTAATCACAAAATATACTTTAAAACACTTGCAGAGAATTACTTAGGCTTAACCAAACACGATGTACATGAGGAAAAATAAATCTTTGTGTTGGTTTATGTGCTTTTATTAAGTTATACCTCTTCAGAATTAGAGGTAGACACATTGGTTAAAATGTATAATGTATGAATACTAAAAACAAAATATTGATAAGCATTATGGAAGAAATTAGAAATTTTCTCACTTAGACTAACCTTAAAAATAGGGGAGACAACCTTCTGCTTAGGATGAAGTATTCACTAGATAATATAATCAATCGAAGTCCTCTTTCCTTTAATGCCTTTTCTGACTTTCTTACAAACCACTCTATAACCACATGGGGGCACACTTACATTATGTGTTTTTCTACCCAAATGTTAAAAACGTAATACATTTGGATTACGAATAACTTTAATGAAACAGATAATAAAATTCTATTAAGAACTCTAGTTTTTTTTTTTTTGTTGTTTCTAGTTCAATAGTACATGATAATCTTCTGATAATCACAATATACAATATTTTAGTCAAATTTGTGATTAGCAAAACTGTTGAAACAACTCCAAATTTGTAGAATGTTACACAGATAGATATATAGTCTCTTTTCATGCTCTTGTTATTTATTTTGGGGGTGGGTCATTTTCAAGCTTCTGTTTAAATCTAAGTAACCATTAATTTTGTAAAGTGTGTCTTTCCATTATTCTGTTACTGTGTTTAAAATCTTGATTAGCTCAAAGTGAAAAGCAGAAGAAATATAATTTGATGCCTGACAACTACTGTGTTGTGTGAGTTGTAATCAATTGGCTGCTTATTAATGTGTATCCTTTCAGTAAATCAAAGTAAAATTCCATTCTGCTAACACATTAGCCATTCCATTATTCTGTTTATTACAACTTTTTCTCAACTACCACTCCACCAAATCAAGAGGAAAATGTTTGCTCTGTGACACTTTCCTTTACCACTACTGCTGCTGACAGCACATTTTTCATTAGTAATAGCACCACTTTTATTTTAAGCCACATTTGGTCACACTAGCTAAGTAATAAATAGAGTCAAATGAAAGAAAAAGGAAATAAAAAGACCCTAATTTACTTCATAGGAACAGTAATGGTCCTCTAATTATTACGCCTTTCAGATAAGGAATAATACATGAGACACACAAGGAAAGCCATTATTTTAAGTGAAAGACATTCCTATTTTCTAAAGTGGTCAGAATAGAACAAAACCAAGCTCATATATGTGATTGAAAATCATTTTTTTTCAATGTATATTGATGTGAGTTTTCTCTTCTGAAAAAAGAGAACAAAACTTGTGAAGCATCTCTCTGCATGGTTGGTTGTCTAAAAGTAATAATTTAGTTTTCCTTTTTAAAACTCCTAGAAGCTGAGATCATTCCTATGCTGAAATAAAGTTACAGGAGTACTAATACTCAGGGCACATGGCCCTGACTTTCACACTCTAAGTCCTTTGCACTTGTAGGTTGATCTGCAAGGACTGCCCTCTTCCATTCTTGTTGGCTCCTACTCATTCTTCAAATCTTAGGTCAGAGTTCACTTCTTAAGACAGGGTTCTCAAACCACAGAACAGAAGGTCACCTGTATGTATTTTTATAGGTGTTCATAATTTTACTCTTTATAACTTATTAAAGTATACAAAAATATTTTTGTATGTGATTGTTTGATTTATATTCATTTCTCCATTTTATTATACATTTCCTGAGGTTTTACATAATTGCTCTTGACACAAAGTAGAAACTTACTGAATATCTGTGAATTAATGAACCAATGAACCAATGATTGTTTACCAAGTTCTCCTGGAAAGCTACTTTTCCCTTGATTTCCAGAATGCCATAATGATTTCCTAGTTTTTCTCCTATCTTCTCCTATCTCTCAGGCTTTTACATCTCAAACTTCTCTGATCATTTTGTAAATGTTAGGATTACTAAAAATATTTACCAGATTATCTTCTCTTCTTATTCTACACATTCTTAGAAATCTTATGTCTTTCACGGCTTCATTTTTTCTGGGCAAGATCAATCTCTTGATAGGCAAAGCTGTATATCTTAACTGCCTTGTGGGTCATATGCAGACAAATAATATTCAATACTTTCAAAATTTAAATCATGATTTTTTTTTACCTCTACCAAGTCTATCTCTTCTCTTATGATCTCTCTCAGTTGTTGAAGCTGGATTAGGTTTTACCCTAATCCTAAAGCTTTCTACCTGTTACCCGTCTCAAATTATTCAACAAGTTCTGTTGATTCTACAGTCTTGTTCTAAATATTTCTTTAATTATCTGCCTTTCTCCATCTTCACTGTTCCTCATCTAGTTGCAGAGATTCCTGGACCAGCTTCTTAAACTGTCCACACTGCCTCCATTCTTGGCACAGCCAATCTGTTTTCACCACTGCCAGAGCAATGACACGACACAACTTCAAATTCTTCCATTGTTCTCCAGGGTCTATAGAACCATGTCCAACTGCCATAATGTTTCATTGTTCTCCATGATCTGCTACCTTTTTATCTGTCTATTCCAATCTTTTGCCATTCTGAAATCCAAAGCCACTGGCAAAGGTCCTCTGTCCTAGAACACTCTTCTGACTTCTCCCTATCACTTGAATAACTAACACAACCTTTCAGTTTTTAGGATTTTTAGAAAAGTTCCTCTCACCTGCTGGGTCTTGGCAGCCTATCTGTCTTACGTGATCCCCAATCACCTTGTATTTCCTTCTTCATAAGCCTTATTATGATAACAAGGTCAAGTAAATCCTTTTCAGCCCCTGTGAATAGTACAAAAACCAGAAAATCCGCTTTTGGATAAGTGTAGTTATGTTTGCTCTGTTACTCTCTGTATGCGTGTATGTTTTAAGGTTCCCAGTTCTGTATTAATCATCTTGATTGGGAAGGGAGGAAGAATAAAAATGTCCAAAGAAAATGATATATCAGGACTAAAAAGGCATTAGTTGTTTCTTCCTAATTCAGACTTGAAAAAAAAAATCTTGAATGCATTTGGTAACATTTCCAACTGGTAAGCTTTATGTGCTTATTTTACATTTTAAATGAGGCTACATAAATATACCAGCAATCTCTGTTTTCCCAAAGCCATTTACCACATTCCATTAGTGTCAGTAAGCTACATGTTTCTAGAAAGGAAACCAGCCCTTTACTATTCAGTAACAGTAGAATCCCAAAGCCTTGTTAAAGAAAGCAACACAACTCTTGCCCTGGCCACCTGACTGATGCTTCTGTAAACAGAGACCCACCTCCATCTCTCAGAAGGCTTGAGATAAGATCTCTGAACCCAAAGCAAACGTGCAGGGGAAATGGATTTTGAGGCTTTGGATAACAAACTGCAGCACATCACAAAGGCCTGTAATGATTTGTCAGTCCATTATATAAGAAGCATGAACCTTGGAATGTGTTTAGGAGCATTTCTTTATTCTAACTGCTTGTAAAGGCAGAGTTATGTCATAGGAAGCGCTGTTCTTAGAACAGCAAAACACAGTAACAAAGGAATCAGCCTTTAACATTCTTAAACATTTTGTTTCATAACATTTTTTTTCTTTTTTCTTTTTATTTTTTTGAGACAGTCTCATTCTGTTGGGCAGGTTAAGTGCCGTGGCATCAGCCAAGCTCACAGCAACCCGAAACTCCTAGGCTCAAGCAATTCTTCTGCCTCAGCCTCCCAAGTAGCTGGGACTACAGGCATGTGCCACCCATGGCCAGCTAATTTTTTCCATTCATAACTTTTAAATGGTTTATAATAATTAGAAGATAACCTATTTAAAAGCACCACTATATATATATTTAGTGTTTGAACATTTGACATCTTTATTTCCTTTATTTTTTTTCAGCATATTATGGGGGTACAAATGTTAAGGTTACATATATTGCCCTTGTCCCCCCTCCCCCCTTGAGTCAGACCTTCAAGTGTGTCCATTCCCCAGTTGGTGCACATCACACTTATTATCCCCCTCCCCCCTATCTGCTTGACACCTCATAAATGTTATTCCTACATGTCCACTTAGGTGTTGAACAGTTAATACCAATTTGCTGTTGAGTACATGTGGTGCTTACTGTTCCATTCTTGGGATACTTCACTTAATAGAATGGGTTCCAGCTCTAGCCAAGAAAATATAAGAGGTACAATATCACCGTTGTTTCTTATAGCTGAATAGTACTTCATGGTACACATATGGTACATATGGTACACATATACCACATTTTATTAATCCACTCATGAATTGATGGGCACTTGGGTTGTTTCCACAGCTTTGCAATTGTGAATTGTGCTGCTATGAACATTCGAGTTCAGGTGTCTTTTTCATAAGTGACTTTTATTCTTTTGGGTAGATGCCCAGTAATGGGATTGCTGGATCAAATGGTATATCCACTCATATCGCTTTAAGGTATCTCCATATTGCTTTCCACAGAGGCTGAACTAGTTTGCAGTCCCACCAGCAATGTAGGAGTATTCCTATCTCTCCACATCCATGCCAACATTTATTGTTTTGGGACTTGTTAATAAAGGCCATTCTCACTGGAGATAAGTGATATCTCATTGTGCTTTTGATTTGCATTTCCCTGAAGATTAGAGATGTTGGGCATTGTTTCATATGTTTGTTGGCCATTACTCTGTCTTCTTTTGGAAAGTTTCTGTTCATACCCTTTGTCTACTTTTTGATAGGGTTAATTTTTCCTTGCTGATTTTCCTGAGTTCTAAATAGATTCTAGTTATCAGCCCTTTATTGGATGTGTAGCTTGTGAAAAATTTCTCCCATTCTGTTGGTTGTCTGTTTGCTCTCTTGACAGTTTCTTTGGCTGTGCACAAGCTTTTTAATTTGATCAGGTCCCATTTATTTATTTTTGTTGCTGCTGTGATTGCCTTTGGGGTCTTCTTCATAAATTCTTTGCCTAGGTCAATGTCTAGAAGATATTTCCAATGTTTTCCTCTGGAATTCTAATAGTTTTACCTCTAAGGTTCAAGTCTGTAACCCAGCATGAGTTGATTTTTGTGAGAAGTGAAAGGTGTGGATCCTGTTTCAGTCTTCTAAATGTGGTTATTCAGTTTTCCCAGCACCATGTATTGAATAAGATTTTTTTTCCCCAGTGTGTGTTTTTGTCTGCTTTGTCAAAGATTAGAAGGCTATATGATTATGGTTTTATATCTGGTTCTGTTCTGTTCCACTGGTCAATGTCCCTGTTCTTGTGCCATTTCAAAGCTGTTTTAATTACTATAGCCTTGTAGTATAGTTTGAAGTCTGGTAAATTGATACCTCCTATTTTGTTTTTATTGCCTAGGATTGCTTTTGCTATACAGGGTCTTCTCTGGTTCCATACAAAGTGTAAAATTATTTTTTCTATATCTGTGAAAAATGATGATGGTATTTTAATAAGGATTGCATTGACTCTGTAGGTCGCTTTGGGGAGTATAGACATTTTAACAATGTTGATTCTGACTCACAAGCATGGTATGGTCTTCCACCTGTTTACATCCTCTGCTATTTCCTTCTTCGGTGTTTCATAGTTCTCCCTGTAGAGGTCTTTTACCTCCTTAGTTAAATATATTCCAAGGTACTTTATTTTCTTTGTTGCTATTTTGAAGGGAATTGAGTCTTTGATTTGGACTCAATTCATATTTTTTATACTCTTTTTCTCCTATTGTCTCTAAACTTTTCAAGAGCAGCTTTTGTCTCTTTAATAACAGGGCAGATTCTGAACTGCATACTCAACCACTTGAAAAACCTAAAACAGATTTTCACCCAAATTATCAGTACTTTTTAAAGTTAGTAGCAGCCTCTACTATAAATAACCACTATCTGTAACATTTCAAGAGATTACAAACCATTTACCTGAGTAAAGTTCTGTCACAGAGCTTTGGAAAATGCTTATACTGCAAAACTTGCAATATAACTTGGACAATTAACCACTTCGATATGGTGCTCACCAGCCGTGAAACCTTGCCCACAGCCGGCACTCATAGTCCACACGATAGTTTGTGCTGTGCATTGAGTCCATTTTGCTCTTGTGTGATGAGGAAAGCTTTAAAGCACTGAAAGCTTGTTTTACTTTACAGGAAGCTTTATTTGTAATGTAAATCAGAATAGGTAACATATACATATATGTTTTCATTACATTATTTTTAAATGTTCACAATTTTATTTTGAGAAATGAAAAATTAGAAAAGTCAAGTTTTGTTATTAACGCTAAAGTCAACACTGGGCTGTGTGCATTCATCTGTGGCTATCGACTATAGTTGATGCTTGTACCGAAGTAGTTAATGAACAGGTGAATGACCCTTTAACATCTATAAATATAAATAGATAATAGCAGAAGTCTTATTTGTAGTTTTATATAATATGAATGTATTTTGTTTCCCTTTGAATTTTTCACATTTTAAAATATCTTTATATAAAAGAGTTTCCCTCACTGAGATGTAGAAGAATATATTTAACTACTTATGAGAGATTTCAGTTGAAAATCAGTAGACTCTTGAAGAAGTTTAGCAATTATGTTCTTTAATAATAAAATTCTGAATGAATATTCATGCATTCATGCTAAGAGAAGTACAAAAAACCCAGTTTAATAGGAATTTAATGTGGTTCTATTTTTTAGATTTATATGTCTGAGGAGAATGATCATTTTTATTAATCATAAAATTACACATATCTTTATATATCTGTGTACCTGCAGGCACACACATGTGTGTGTAACTTAGGGAAATCAACTTAAAATGTTCACGTTTCTTCTATTATCTTTTCCTAAACTTACAAACTCATCAAGCCTAGCAACTTTCAAAGGTTTTGTCTTTTTGCTGTAAAGTATCAAGTCAACATGTTGAATATAATCAACTACATTATCGCATGCTTCATGAAGACCTAATATACCCTTGCTATATATGGTTATAGATGTGGATTTTTTTCCAATTAATTAGTGAAACCTACCACTTTTTTAGTCCTTAGCTCATAAATGTAAGTCTAGCCAGTTGAATTTTTGTACACAATTCATGAGATTTCTTGAATGAAAAATTAAAAACTTTTGGCAGATTCAATGAATTTCTACTGTTCATATACTCAGTTTGTGCTATCTCTTAGTTGTGTTTCTATTCTAAAAATACAAATAGCTTCACTTTCTATTTTTAAAAAAATTTGAAGAGGCGAACTTTTCCCCATGCATCATTACCAGACCAAATTACAACCAGTTTGCAATTTATTAAACTCATGCAGAGCATGAATGATAAGCATACACAATTTGACTTTCTGATGATCATGTATTAGTCTAAAAATGCATTGTGACATTTACCTGTTGAAAATAATATTTTCACTTTGAAAGTCTTCTATATTAGCCTAGATAAAATCTTACTCCATGAAAAGCCAATCTTCAAACTCCCTCTCAGCAGAGGCCCAGTAGATGTCTGTTTATATTGCCTTCATGATCTATGACAACAAAATGCCTAGCTGAGCCCATAGCATTTTTATGAATGCTTCAAATCCAGGAGGTTGGCATATTAAATATCCACATATTAATTGTGACATTAATCTCCAACTGTCAGCTGACTAATGAATTATGTTAGAGTTGCATGGGAAACATGTTGCTTTAAATCACCTCATCAAGTAACTCATATAAGGCCATATTTTACTACAATGTCAACAAGGGATGTCATAAAGCAAGGAATATATAGCTGAGTATAATTTTTTGACAGGAAATAACTCTGTTTAGATATGCAAGTTGTATAAGATGAATATGATAAAACTGTGTTAACTACAACTCAAAGGGCATTATTTATTTTTGACCATCTGGCCATATGGGTTTTTCTTTTACTAAAAAGTGTGTTTTAAGACTAGAAAATGATATGCTCCTTTCAAACCCCCATATCTTAAACCATAATGAATAGTTTGACTATATTACAGACTATTCTGTATTCTGAGGTAGAATATTTTCAAAATAGTCTATCCTTTTTGTAGTGTCTCATAATCATAATGAATAATAATTACTATATTGTAATACAATGATACTTGAGTTTCAATTCAGGCATGTGGGTTTCATTTTATTCATTGCTATAGGAACTCATATGCATTGGGAGCTAATGTGAGTCATCAGGAGAAAAATCTCTTGCCTTTAAAAGCAAACAAACAAGAGCAGCATCCTCTCTAGTGTGGAAAGAATATATTAATAAATAGAGGAGAGGAGCACCAGTAAGTGGTTCTTCAGTTAGACATCTGGCTGATATCTCAGCTCTCAGCTCTCTCACTTATTAGCTGCACAGCCTGGAGTGAGGTTCTTAACTCCTCAGTATCCACATCTATAAAATGATGAAAATAATAACAGCTACAGTTCTGAGTACAGAAATAAATGAAATAATTTATTTCTGTGGGGAGTGCTTAGAAGAGTACCTGGCACATGTTAGAGATTAATAGTTATTAATGGAGAGGGCATAAAAGTTAACATGTAATTGTAATGTTGTATTATAGAAATATAAAGAGGGTTCATAGCATAGCAGAGGACCTAGTTGGGGAAGAGGAAGGAATTTGAAAAACATAGAGGTAGAAGAGGAAAAGATTTGGAAGATGTGTCCTCTAAAAGGTTAATGTACTGATTAAAAAGATGATGTATTCCTTCACCTGTCTAGTGAAAAAGATAAAAAAAAATAGAGTAAATTTTTAAATTTTTTATATAAAAAAGGGTGATATAAGATTTTTTATATCTATTGCAAATATTGGTTCATCTTACCAGTAACATCTCATTTTAGCAACCCTTATTACATCTTTACCATAACTATATTTAATAATTATATTCATTGTGTTAGGCCTATGGATTATTTTTATTCATTTATTTGTTCATCCATCCTCCATTCATCCATCTGCTAATCCATCCATTTATTTATTCAATTTTTCAGCAAATAACTATTTTGAATGAGCACTTTAAAAGTTACTGTGAAATGATTAAAGTTCACTATGAGGTGTCTGCCAGTCTAAAATGCTATAGATTGTTTTTGTCCCCCCAAAATTCATATGTTGAAGTCTAATCCCCATTGAGATGATATACAGAGATGCGGTCTTTGGGAAGTGATTAGGTTATGAGGGTAGAGCCTTTATGAATACGATTCGTCCCCTTATGAAGGATGCTTCAGAATGCTCCCTCACCCCTTCTGCCATGTGAGGACACAGGGAGAGGGCTGCCCTAAGTGAATCAGGAAGTGACCCTCACCAGACGCCAGTGTCTTGATCTTGGACTTCCCAGGCTCCAAAACTGTGAAACATGAACTTCTGTTGTTTATAAGCCACCCGGTCTGTAGCAATCTGATAAAATTGCCTAAATGAACTAAAACAAGGGATTACTTTCATCAAACAAGTTTTTAACGTACAAGGTCAAACATAGTTAAACATGTTTCTTTACTGTTGTGTATTTTTGAAAAGGAAATGCCATATAAGAGCTCCTTCTTTTTGGAACCACTACTTATGCAGCTAGTATTTTGGAAAATTAAGTTTGGGAAATATTACATAGTAAGTTAAGAGCATGGGGGTGTAGCTCAGTGGTAGTGTGTGTGCTTAGCATGCATGAGGCCCTGGGTTCAATCCCCAACAAAAATAAATAAATAAGAATAAAAAAATTTTAAAAAATAAAGAGCAATAATACTATTGCATGAACTGTGAGAGTGCTTACTGTTCAAAGACTTCTTCTACTTACTTCCTGGTTATCAATTCTGTTCAGTATAAAGTGAGTATGGGCACTACCTGTATTCCTTTAGACAGACCACACACATGGGAAACAGCCATTTTCACAGTAAAAGGCAGCTTTGGTGATTGATAAAGCTGGGTTCCCAGAAGAGGGAGTATTGTCCTGGGCCTGCCAGAGCCACCTCATGGATAATGAGGTTGTACCACCAGTCAGCATTGTTCTTTTCTGAATAGAACTTAGATGCTATAGGAAGGGATTTTGTGCAACAATTGTCTTCAAGGAAAACAAAAAGCACTAAGTAAAGAGAGTCCCTTGGAGTTCTCCAGGTAATTAATTTTTATCCTGACTCTGCATGGTGAATTGAGCATGAAGAGAAGATGGTTATCTTTAAGTTATGAAACATAAAGATGGCTGTATTTAAGATATGAAATTGTAATATTTAAGCCCAAATTTCATGCTGGCAGAAATCTTATATGTTCCAAAATTGGAACCATTAGAGTGTTATTAATCTGACTTATTATCACTTTAAAGTGCCAAACAAAAGACAGACAAGATTCTCTTTTTCTCTAGGAAACCACTTTCCCCTTTGTATAAAATCAATATGAGGTTATTCATCTGAGGAAAATCCTTCCTTGACACTCTAATTTTTCACTAAAACGCTGTTGTAATGATCTTAGCATGGCTTCCTCAGCCTAGCTATTTTCTAGACAATTTAACCCACATCATTGAACCTAGAAAAATGTTAGCACTTAGGTTGAGATTTCCCAAAAGAATATGCAATAAATTGAAAGACAATTGCACTATAGTGAATTAGGATAAATCACATATTATTAGGTACAACCACACTGTCAGCATTCACTAGTACATCTCCTACCTCAAGACATAAATAATGACTTCTTTATTATGCAAGAGGACAAACACATTTTTACCCTTAGCAAAAAATTGGTCAGATAAAATACAAAGTGTAAATATGAACCAGGAAAAAATAAGTCAATATTTATAAGTCTGTCCTAAATAAACTTGATTTTGATTTTGAACTCTATCAGTATAAATTAATATAGAAGAAAGAAAGGAAGGTAAGATGAAAGAAAACATAGTTTCCTCAAGACATGTGTGAATGATATCATTGTTTCTTTCTTATCACTATGTCTATTGTTAATGTAAATATATTAGCTATATTAAATAGGGGTTTATCAAACTTGAATTTCTAACATTTGAGATGATTGTTTAAAAGTGTAAATTCACAGCTTTCTTCCCTGATTCTGTTGCTCTGAAGAACACCCCAAGAATTTGTGATTCTCATGATTAGATAGTATGGAAGATATTCCTTTACACATCTCAACAAAGCACTGATTTGTATTAAGTTTTATTTCCACTTATTTTTTTCAGTTTAAATGTGAGCAAAGCACTGACTATATTCAAACTTAGACATTTAAGGGAAGTATGAGTGGATAAAACTAGTGTATGTTTTCAAAATAGTGTAAGGGATATACACTATGTATCTCAAAAGGAATTATGTGATAAAGGTCATATTAATATTTCCAGCTTTGACCATATTAAGTCATTCAATTATTCATTCATTTACTCAATACATATTATGTACCTATTATAAAATAGGCACCGTGTCAAATTAGGGGGCCACAATGATTAGCAAAACAAGCATGAGTTCTGCCTTGATGGAACTTCCGGTCTAGGAGGGAGAAAGCCATTACACAAATTAATAGCATACTTCGTATAAAATGCAATATATACTATGAAAACAAAGGATGTGATTCTACAAGCACATAGCATATAAACAGTGATCTAGTCAGAGGGGTTAGGAAGTTTCATTTGAGTAAATAAACTTAAACTAAGGATGAGGATACAGCTATGACATTAAGGAAGGTAACTATTGCAGGCCATAGAAAGTGTATGTGCAAAGGCCCTGAGTTAAGAAAAATCACAGGCCATATAAAAAAAAAAACTGAGGTGGCAAGAGCTCAAAGAGGAAGGAAGAAAATAGGGTAAGGAGAGATTGAAAAGATCAGCTGATGCAGGATCTTTTAAGATATATTAAGAAGTTTTGTCTTTCTTTTAAAATCAAGTGGTCAGTAGTGGAATAGGATGGTAAGATTTGTAATTGGAACAGATCACTTTGGCTGTGATGTGGAAAAATGACAAAAGAGAGAGAGTATATTTGTACATATGGGTGGAAAGCTATTTGAAATCTTCCAAAGGTAGATAATATATTAATAATAATACATTGAACTAGGACACTCAGAGTGGGGAATAAAAAAAGCATATGGAAGTATAATGTGAGGCCAAATCAACATATGTTAGTGATTAATTTATCACCATAAAATATGACAGGGTGTAGTGGGCTGTCGAGAAGAAGTTCCAAAGGTGGTTGTGACTCACTGAGGTAGGGACTGGTAAAAGAGATCAGGTTTGAGGAAGGGAGAAGAGAACATGAGAGTGGCTTTGAACATGACCAATTTGAGAGGCCTTCAAGATATCCCAGTAAAACTGAGTAGGCAGTTGGAAACTCTGGACTTCAGCTCACAGAAGTCTGGATTGGAAGTAGATATTGGCGAATCATCAAGGGTAGTTAGTGTTAGAAAGAGTGGGTGCAACTGAGAATGTATAAGAATACAGAGTAGGAAGAGAAAGATCATGGGATACAAACACAAAGAACTATAACAGTTATTTGGCAAAGAGGAGGATATTGCAAAGGAGACTGACAAGGAAAGAAAAATTAAAGATGTAGGATTTACAGCAGGGAATGTGAAGTGTTGAGAAAGAGGGGAAAATTTTTCAAAATCAAAGAAGAGCAATTAATTGTATTAAGTATACAAAAAGGTTGACTAAGATGAGGTCTGGAAAATATTGGAATTAATGACACAGATGTTATTGACAAAAAAGCTTTGGCAAAGAGATGCAGCTGACAGTAATGGCAAAGTGATAGTCATGAGTTAATTAAGTTAAAGAATAAGGGGATAATGGTGGCAGTGAATACTGACAACTTTTTTTTATTTTGGGGGGGAAAGAGAAATATGGCAGTGTTGATTTCAAATGACAATCACTGTTTTAAATATAATTTCTCCCACATTTATAACAGCAATGATCCCTACTTTCTTACTCATCCTTTTAACTTCCTTTTACATTTCTTTATTTTCTGTTAAACACACCATGAGCCTGTCTGTTGACAAACCTAGTGATCTGCCTGTAATGTAGCCTCTGTACCAAGACTTCAGAAGCCCTGTCCCTCCCCACAGCATGTCTAAGGTTGTCTCTCCTGCCCCACACTTTAACCCTCTACTCAGTGAGGATGTGACTTAATTTCACAAAAAGATTCACCCTATTCTACCATTTTGTTAACAACTTTACCTCCAATAAATAATTCAGCTTCTCTTAAACAGAATTTGCTCAGTTAAAATGGTAGAGTGTATCCTACTTTATGGATTTCCATGAAGTTGAATGAGATGGTGAATCTGAAGTGCTCATTACAGTTCCTGAGATTCATAGTTCTCAATGATTATCAGTTGAATTTGAATGCGAGTTATCTGAGAATTATGTCTTTTGATCCAGTTTTCCATTCGGTATCTACATATAAAAATTAGTAAGAATGATATAAAATGTTGGAGATAAGATTAATATTTGAATAGAAATTCAGATTAGGTCAAGATCATGAAGATACAGTGCTCTAAACTTTATAATCATGCCTATCACATTACTCTAAATAGATACATGGTATGTTGTTGAGTGAAGGTAGACTAGTTTGAGTAATGTGAAATAACATTGCTATCATTATTTACTGAAAGATTGAGTGATTGGCTTTATAATAATCTATGTGTTAATTTTTCTCAACTATAAAGTATTTTTAAATAAATTTCCTGGAAGAGGTATAAAACAATCAACGTTTATAACTTGCCTTTATCACTTTATTTTTCATATTGGAGATGGGCAAAAATATTCTACAAAGAGGAAAGAAGATAAAAGTGCCACTCACTCACTTGAGTTTACTAATTAAAAGAGAAAAGCAAACATATATATGGAGAAATAGACAAATGGCAGAAGAGAAAATCCAAGAGCCATTATGCTAAAGGAAGGTGGAAAATCATGAATCTTCTTTTGGAATTGAGTCTATACAAAATCTAAGCTACTGATGTGTTAAGAGGTCTGATGTGCCTCCCACTCACTGAAGGGCCAAAGTAACAATAGCAGGGCTGGGCCCTTGAGGCCTGTCTCATCTAGGACATCTTTGTGGCTCCAAACTTATCCAGCTAAATGCATTCAGGTTGAGAATTGGAAATAGCAAATTGGGACTAAAGGTCATGTAATCACAATGATTTCACAACATGCATCTTAGATGTCTAGATCCTTCTTCATTTACAGTTCTATGATGGAACTTCTTGTCTTTTTTATCACCTGAGCATCTCTCTAAATTTCTATTTCCCAGAAGCCAATTATTTCTTAATGGAGTGTGTCGTGGTGGTATTGGTGGTAAGAGGTAGGGGAGGCCCTAATAGAATTAGTTGAAGATTTTTTCAAATAATTTTATCCTCTCTCTCTCTCCCCTACCCCACCTCATCTTTCTCCCTGTCTTGTTCTGTGTTTCTCTCCTTTTGATGACACATCTCTTATTTATTTTTTCTCTATGCTTCATAGGCCTTACCCTTCTCAAAATATTTAAAAACCAGTAATATCCTTAGTACCACCTGATGTGCTCTTGATGCCTCCTAATATTCCAAAGTCCTGCAGCTAACCCTGCTAAATCCTCAAAATATGACCTTGAACCTACTATCTACTTTCAAGTGGGTATAATACAAACTCAATAAACTTTCTTAATTTCCTGAACTAAGTCCCCTTTATAGACATATCAAGGATCTTCCAACTGTTATATGCATGGAGACAATTCTCCATGAATCTCCTGTGTTTCTCACATCCAGGCATTAACAGCCAGTCTGCTCCACAACTGTCATTTTAGGAATGTTTACATAAGCAGAGTCAGGGAAAGATAGAGGTAGAGAGTCCCTCTGCAGAAAATTCATACACTTTTATTTAATTGCATGGAATAATAAAGACATTGCAAAATAACACACATAGAGACATTTCTCTCCCCTTCTGGGAGCAAATTTACATTCTTATGTATTTGATTTTACAATATAGCCTCATGATGACTTTTTGGTTTTGGCTTAACTTGTTTGTATTTTCCAATTTTCTCTATATTCTCTGAGCTTCAGTCACCTATTAGTAGAATTCTAATAACACTGGAACCTATATTTTTGGATAGTGTGGAAGATTAATTGAGTCCTTGTGGCTACTAATAGTAATTAGTTAAAAATAAACTTTCAATATATATTAAAATCATTTAATTTTCATTGCATTTAATGTGATTGTATTACAGATATTTAAAAAATTAATAATTACATTTTCCAATTCTAAATTACAACTTTGCAATAGCAGGATTTTACAGGATACTTCAATCAGATAAAATGCTTTATATATTAAAAATAATGCAAAATATAATTCTCTTGTTATTAAGGTTTATGGATCTGTTCATTTCCCTCTACTTTTAGCCGACATTTTATAATTACTAACATGTCTTTCAATTTGTGACAGGTGCATGCTGATCATGCCTTTCCCAATACTCTGCCTTACCCAAGTCTGGAGGAAGATTCTAGTCCTGTTATTATCTAAGAGGTTTTTGCTTGTCATATCTTAGTCTAGCTGATTCAAGCAAAAAATTGCTTTTAATTAATATTATAGAGTCTTCTTTTGTGAGAGAGAATGGGAGCAATTATAAAACATCTGGAGAAAACAAAAATATAGACACAAGGCATATGGAATGCATGCAAATGTGGAAGGTCGGTTCTGAGCGGCAGGGCCTTTCCCCTAGGTCATATGTAGAGATGTGGGATTCACTGAATATGTGCCATATTATCAGCTTGAAAAATAAAGATATAGATTTGTTTATTGAAACAATGCAAGATGAAATCAAAATGAGAAAAGGGAGATAATAAAGAAAAATACGTTTATTTTTTTTTTAATGGCTCTAATTGCAAACCTGAGAGGAGTGGGGGATTGACATTAATGAGAACAAATAAAGGTCACTGTACTCATGAGCCAACTGGAAGCACCTAGACCATACCAAAATCCATAATCAAGAACTTTTCATAATAACAAGAAGAGCAATCATTTAATTCACAATAAATAACAAAAAGAGAGCTTATGACTGTATATAAAGAGGATATGTGAGATGAGAAGAGCTTCATGAAAGGATGACAAATTATAAAATAAATTAGGCCATGGAGAATTAAAAGTCTTAATAATAGAAATAGAATGATTTTGCTTATTCCTTAAATCGATCATATTTTGCTTTAACTCATGATATGCTTCTTCAAAGTAGAACAGCTCTGAAATAACATTATCCAAAAGAAAATATACCCTAGCTCTCAGGTTTGCTTGGTCTCTACGTGAGCTCTGGAAATTCAAGTAGATATCTCTGCTCAGGAGGGTTTCCTTATCTTTTATTCATCATGGGTCACTTATTTTGGGGGGAAAGATTTAAGAATAGTGGATATGTTCATGTTGTCAATATCTAGGATTAAGTCTGCCTAAGAAGAGCTGAGGGCTGTGTAGTTTGACTGAAAACATGCCAAGAAAGTTCAATACATCTAGCTATTACTATTTTGCATTATTTTAAGTATATAAAGCATTTAATCTGATTGAAGTATTCTGTAATAATTCTGTTACCAGTACATCTAGTACTACTACATTTAAAGTTCTACTTGAGGAAGAACAGAAGAGACAGGAAAAGAGGTTGCTAATATATTTTTATTATTCCTCTTTCTCTCTCCCTGTCTTATATACTTCATGAAATTTATCTTGTATGTTACATTGAGGAAAAACTCTTTACATGATTACAATAAACCCAGATCTCTCTTCATCCTTTTTTTGCTCCTCTCTCTCCCTCACTGAGAAACTCTGACTTATCAGCAAGAAACTCTGACTTATCGGCAAGAAACTGGCTGTAAAAATATAAGCCCTTTGAGATTTAACCACATTGTTGCATGTATCAACAGCTCATTCTTTTTATTACTGTGTACAATTCCATTATATTGATATACCATAATTTGTTTATCCTCACACATATTAATGGACATTTGTATTGTTTCAAGTTTGGGTCTAATACAAATAAAGTTGCTATGACCATCTATGTACAAGCATTGGTGTGAACATATGTCTTCATTTATTTTGGGTAAATATGTTGGAGTGAAATAGTTGGGTCAGATGACAGGTGTATGTTCAACTTTTTAAGAAATAGTCAAACTGTTTTCCAAAGTGACGGTATCATGTTACATTCTCACACCAGTGTATAAAAATTTTAGTTGCCTCCCCTTGCCAAAACATGGTATAGTCATAAGTCTTTATTTTATTTTATTTTATTTTATTTTATTTTATTTTATTTTATTTTATTTTTGAGACAGAATCTCACTCTGTCACCCGGGCTAAAGTGCCATGGTGTTGGCCTGGCTCACAGCAACCTCAAACTCCTGGCCTCAAGCGATCCTCCTGCTTCAGCCTCCCAAGTAGCTGGGACTACAAGCATGCACCACCACACTCAGCTAATTTTTATATTTTTAGTAGAGATGGGGGTCTCACTCTTGCTCAGGCTGCTCTCAAACTCCTGAGCTCAAGTGATCTTCCAGCCTCAGCCTCCCAGAGTGCTAGGATTACGGGCATGAACCATCTTACCTGGGCAATCTTTTTAATTTTAATAATTAAAACAAGTGCATACTAGCATCATTGTAGTTTTAATTTTAATTTCCCTGATGACTATAACATTTTTTCATTTACTTATTAACCATTCATACATCTTCTACATTCTATATGGGTACATTATAAATTCTAGATCTTTGCAAAGTTATAACTGAAAGCAAGTCATTGGTTGCCTGGGAACAAGGGTAGAAGAAGGAATTGCAAGTGTCACAAAGAAACTTTTTGAAGTTATGGAACCATTTGTAAACCTCATTAAGATGATGGTTATACAGGTATTTGACAACCATCAAAACTAATCAAATTATATACTTTAAATATATTCAGTGTATTATGCTTCAATTATATCTCAATTAAGTTACAAAAAAATCCAAAAACTTTATTAGGAAGCACAGATATTATTCAATGTATTTCATTGATTGGTTAGCAGACTCCATTCCATTTTGATGGGATGTAGCCTGTTTGAAAGATTAGTAATGGGCCACTAGTCAGAGAAGATAGCCCAGCGCAACAGACCAAAGGGAGTGATACAGGAGAAGTCAATGGAAGGAAACTGGCTACCTGAGGAGGAGTAGAGCGTTCCTAAGGAAGAGTGACACAACAAGAAAAGGAGATAGTTCCTTCAAACATGGCTCCTTTACCATTTTCCTGGATGATAGATACCTTGTGTACATAGAGGTATTCTACACCATCCCACCATTTTAGATGTAGGGATTATCTTCTGAAATATAGTGATAGAGGAGTAAAAATGGAAATGTTTTCCAGGTAGTCTACTCTATTACTTATCTTCTAAGTCATCTGTTGCTCTCAATCCTTCTTAGGATTCTTAACTCACGAGAAAGCATTCTATATGGTAGACTCAAACACTCACATTAGGGTCATGGGATTGAAGTGGTGTGGTATTTTGGACAGATCATAAGATCTGGAGTTATGTTTGCCTGTGTTTGAATCCTAGTTTCAAACTGAATGCTGTGTGATGCTAGATAAAGTACATAATCTATTAAAGCCTCCTTTTTTAGCTGTAAAATAATATCTATTAATTAAATATCTATAAAAATCCTGTTTGGTTATTCAACAAATATTAGCTTATTTTAATGCAAGTAATTCTGAACTCTCTAAAGCTAGAACTAATATATTTATTTTTTAAGTTTTGTGTTTATTAAGTAAAAAGATCAAAGATTGACTTGAAACATAATGTTTCTTTATCTTTAACCAAAAACCTTTGTCACTAGATGGTTTATATTGCTTTTCCATTTCTACATTTCTAGCCTGTGTCATCACAAACCAAGAAAAACCATCATTTTTCTTCTCTTTTTTAAAATAATTATACCATCCGGCTGGGAAGAATGGCTCACACCTATAATCCTAGCACTTTGGGAAGCCATGATGGGAGGATTGCTTGTGACCAGGAATTTGAAACCAGCCTGAGCAACATAGTAAAATCCCCATCTCTACTATCAATCAATCAGTCAATCTATCATTCAATAAGCAAGCCAGGAAGGGTGCATGCCTGTAGTCCCAGGCAGGAGGATCTCTTGAGCCCAGGAGTTCAAGGTTTCAGTGAGCTATGATGACATGACCACACTCTACCCAAGGTGACTGAGTGATATCCTGTCTCAAAAAACAAAAACAAACCAAAAACAAAATTATACCATTAAACTAAAAAAATAATTTTGGAAGCAAAGTATTTAATGTAATAGCAGTGATGTGAACCAAATTGAAAAATAGCAAATGTGGGATGTGTTATATTGATAACAAAAACCTGACATGGCTCAGTAGACTGCTAAATATACAAAAAAAATTCATTTGTAGTATTATCAGGTTCTCTTTCATATAGTCAATGACAAAAATCACTTTTTTGTTTAAAACTCCAAAGTTTTAAATGTTGGAAAATCTTTAAAGCATCAATTTTCAAGCATTGATTTTGAAAAATTCCTTTTATTACTCTGGATTTTAATGATTATGTTTATGCTTGATACTAAATTTAAATGTATTTGATCTTGACACTAACCTATAATCAGTTCAATTTCTAAGAAGCTCCCTTATGATTCTCAAATAGGATTGACAACATAGCTCTTTTAACTAATGAAAGTATAATATATAATAAGGAACAAAGCTGTCACCCACTTATTTCATTAAATACTTTCTGAAGGCAGTACCCAATTATCAAAGGTTCAGTTTCTTTACTACTTTTCTGCAATGGAGTTTTGGAAAGTCTTTCTTTGTCTCATTTGTATTATTTGCAGAGTGAATGGTTGCATATGTTGTTGTGTGCTGCTCCCTAGTGGAGAAGGGCAAAACTGTGCGTTCATAAGCATTGCATTGTCTCGCCTCTACAAGCCTTCATACTACTGTTTGCTTTGCTCAAGATAGAAATTTAGGAACCAGAAATATTTAATGTAAGCTTTCATATTTTATGCCCACCCTAGACTATGTTTCTATACATTAAAACAGGTCACAAATCTTTTCCACAAGCATATGCCACACTCACTCCAAATGTCAGCAAATAATGCCCTTTTTTCATCTTATGAAAAAGATTAAGGCCAACATAACAGAAAAAAACTAGTACAATGATTAGAAACAGTTAGCCAGGCCTGGGTTTAAATCATATCTTCGTTGTCCTGTGATCCTGATCTCTGATAAGTTGCCCAAATGCTAAGCCTTAGTTTTTTCATCTGTAAAATGTGAGTTATCCCATTAAATATTACTCATCCCATGAGACTATTGTCATAGGTTCTACACATTACCTGTTACTTTTCTCAATTAGTGATTCCCTCTCTTTTACAGTTATTTTTCTTTGTACTGATTTTTCTTCTCTGAGCACAAACACACTTTTCAATTTTGAGCTATAGTCCTATCACAGTCTTTCTTTTCAAAATCCAAATTGCTAAATATTAGTCTGCATTGGCCACTTCCCTGAATCTTACTCTTTAAACCTTTAAGTTTATAGCCATAGTATTATTTTTCTCCCTCTTTGGAAACTATTCTCTTCAAGGTCACTGATGTTTGATCTCCTTCTTGCCACATTTCATAGTCATGTCTCTATTCTTGCTCTGCATGAACTATTTCCAGCATTGACATGGTTTTCTTCTTCACTCTCAGAACACAGCTCTATTTTCCTCCCTTCTTAAATTTCACCCTCACATCGACTGCTTAAATATGGATATACCCTTGAATCATCATTTTGCCTCCTTCCTGTGTGTTCTCTTCTGTTTCTGATCTTATCTTTATTTTCATCTTATCACTCATTGCCCCTCTGTGAATGAGTCTCATATCTATCATTTTCAGCCACATCTCATGACATGTTCTGGAGCCTGATGGCCATCTTAATTCAGACAGCTCAGTGATAGCTTTTCCTCAAACTTTCTCCTGCTCTTCATTTCCCTATTTTTGACATTTTATACATTACTCAGGCTCACACTCCTAAACTGATCTTGATTTATTTCACCTTCCTATTCCCTATCATCTATTCTTTCAAAAGTCTTAAATCTCCAGAAATGTTTTCTTTTCACAATCAACCCTTCTTTTGTTTCTATTCCCATAGCTACAATTCTAGTTAGGTTTCTTATCACGTGATGCCTAAACAAAAATTGTATCCTACCTGAATTCAGGTAGGATACCTGAAGAGGACCTGAAGGCAGGTCCTCTTCATTCAAAGTGATTCAAACACTTTCCCAAGGTGTTTGGGAAAGGTGTTTCTAACCCCGTACTTTCTATATTCATCTCTTGCTTTAAAGCTTTCACATTGATGGCATTTCAGAGTATTATAGAGTCAAAAGGATATAAAGTTTGGAAAAGATGTTAGGAATTGTGTATTCCAACCTGCTCATTGTATTAATGAGGAAACTTAGACCTAGACAATTTACATGATTCACCAGAGAACACAAAGCTAATCAGTAGCAAACTGTAATTTAGGCCTCATACACATCAGTTGAGTTTTCTGAGCAGTTGTATAATTTGCTATCAACAGGATGATTACAAATCCCTGAGACCAGTGGTCCCCAACCTTTTTGGCACCAGGGAACGGTTTCATGGAAGACAATTTCTCCACAGACCGGGGGGGGGGGTGTTGGGGGGCGTTGGGGGATGATTCAAGCACATTACATTTATTGCGCAGTCAAACCTCTCTGCCAATGATAATCTGTATTTGCAGCTGTTTCCCAGTGTTACCATCACCACCTCAGCTCCACCTCAGATCATCAGGCACTAGATTCTCATAAGGAGCAGTTTACAGTAGAGTTAGTGCTCATATGGGAAGCCAATGCCACTGCTGATCTGACAGGAGGTGGAGCTCAAGCTATGATGCCAGCGATAGAGAGTGGCTGTAAATACAAGCTTTGCTCACTGGCCCACCCTTACCTCATTCTGTGTGGCCCAGTTTCTAACAGGCCACGGATCAGTACTAGGGCTTGGGGACCACAGCCTTAGACTAGTAGATGAGACCTTTGTAATCTGTGTTCTATCACCCTCTCCACACATGGTATTCAGTACAGTCAGTCTGGTGTATTCATTGGCTCTTAAATATACCTGTGCAAGGTCTTTCTCTGTGTCTTTGCTCATTCTATTCTTTTTTCTGGAATAATCTCTACTTTTTTTTTCTTTTACTTTCCTGACTCTTGTCTTTACTATAACAACCTCACACAAGTCCTATATCCTCCATTAAGGCTTCCCAATTAATTCTAACCCTGTTAATTATTATTTCCTCTAAGTTATTGTAAGAATAATTGTTTTCTTTCTTAAATCTGGCACACATGATTTCTGTTGTCATATTTATTGAGAAAATTGAGGATTTCTTTCTCATAATAACCCATTTTTCTCCTATTTAATTGTATAGTAACCTTGTGGTTTGAGAGATTGTTTATAGGTCCAAGGACAGGCATTACTCAAGACTCTGACTTGGAATGCCAAACCCTGGAATTGTAAAGCTTCTTCTTCATCTTCTTCTAAAAATTACAATCCATGGATATGAGGCCCACACCACTACCACCTAAGAACAGAGCCAAGTTAATCAAGAACCAAATAACCAAAATGTGTGAACCCCTGTAAAATTTCGAAATTAAAAAAACTTATTGGTTCTATACTATATATTGTCTGATTGTATTTCTTCCCAAATTTCCAAGACAGAATATAATTAATAGATGCTGATACCTTAATAGTATAGAGAAAGAAAACATAGCATATCCATAAGGGTTCTCCTTTACCTGTTGGTTCTATACTGCATAATGTCTGATTGTATTTCTTCCCAAATTTCCAAGACAGAATATAATTAATAGATGCTGATACCTTAATAGTATAGAGAAAGAAAACATAGCATATCCATAAGGGTTCTCCTTTACCTGTTAAACCTCTGTGATTCCTTTTGTGTATTAACACAGAAAGTGGCATTACAAACAAAACTTTCAAAATAAATTGTATATTAGATTAAAACATTAGCAAATTTTAGTAGTATACACACTGATTTACCATCTAGCATATAGTCCATTTGATTTACCATCTAGCATATAGTCCATTCCTTTTCTTCTTATTAGAATCTCTTGATAGTTTGTGTGAAATCACATCTTTCCTAATCTTCAGTCTTATGCTATATTAGACAGGATTCTCTAGAGAAACAGATCAATAGGATGCATTATATAGAGAGAGTGATTTATTTTAAGTAATTGGTTCACATGATCATTGGGGCTGGCAAGTCCAAAATCTGCAGAGCCGGCTGGCAGGCTAAAAATTCTTAGAGTCAATGTTACAGTCTTGAGTCAAAAGGCTGGAAACTCATGTGAAATTTCTATGTTACAGTGTAGAAGAAATAATCCTCCCTGTTTGGGCAAATTCATTCTTTGTTCTTAATGCCTTGAACTAATTGGATGAGGTCCATTCACATTATGAAGGGCAATCTTTACTCAAAGTCTACTGATTTAACGTGAATCATGTCTCAAAAATATCTCACAGAAACATCTAGTCTGGTTTTGACCCAACAACTGAGCACCATAGCCTAACCAAGTTGGCATAGAAAATTAGCCATCACATGGGCTTTGGATAAAATAGACTCTACAGGCCGGGCGCTGTGGCTCACGCCTGTAATCCTAGCTCTTGGGAGGCCGAGGCGGGCGGATTGCTCAAGGTCAGGAGTTCAAAACCAGCCTGAGCAAGAGCGAGACCCCGTCTCTACTATAAATAGAAAGAAATTAATTGGCCAACTGATATATATATATATAAATTAGCCGGGCATGGTGGCGCATGCCTGTAGTCCCAGCTACTCGGGAGGCTGAGGCAGAAGGATTGCTTGAGCCCAGGAGTTTGAGGTTGCTGTGAGCTAGGCTGACGCCACGGCACTCACTCTAGCCTGGACAACAAAGTGAGACTCTGTCTCAAAAAAAAAAAAAAAAAAAATAGACTCTACACCTGATTCCAAGAGTTAATTTGGGACTCGATCACATTTAATAAGGTCACCACATCTTTCTACCTACAGGAATTGGTTCAGGAATGAGTACAGAACCCAATTCAACACACAGTCAAGCACAGAAATTTGGTTTAAAATGTTAATAAAAATAATGTTTACTTATCGAATGGCTTAGAAGCATTGACACATAGCTTATAGCTCATGGTAACTATTTTGCCAGCCTGGAAGTTAAACTTCCATAAAGAATAGAACTGAGAGTAAAGAAAAGTAAGATCTAAAAAACTGAAGATTGTCCATTATTGTTTTTGTGACTTCAGTTGTATCTGAAGCAACACCTATCCATGGACCTTTCACTGATTTGCATAGATACATTCACTTTTTCCTACATCAATTTGGATTGGGTTTTTTGTAACTTGAAAGCTGGATTAGTCTTGACAATGAGATAAAATGCATCACATGCTAATTATAAAGAAAAGCAATCCATTCCAAAACATACATTGGCTTATTAATTATTTTATTCTCAAGCATAAAATTACCAAATAATTATATATGGTTTTGATTATATTTGTTGCTTACCATGGAAATATATATAGCTGAATATGTTTATTTGTCCTGACAGACATTTTATGACATTTTACTATTCTGTTTATATTTGCATATGTTCTTCATAAAGTATAAAAGTTTTTTTATTTTGCAACAGCCAAATGATATTTGATATACATTTGAACAATAAACTCTCAGTGACAAATAAGATAAGTGATTTAAAATAAAGGATAACAACGTCATGACTAGGTGACTTTAAGGGATAAAAAGATTATTGAGAGTACCGATAAAAGCTTTTACATTTTTAATTACTCAAAATGCTAATAAGACAAATGGATATCCATATGCAAATGAATGAAGGTTTATAAAAGCTTTTACATTTTTAATTACTCAAAATGCTAATAAGACAAATGGATATCCACATGCAAATGAATGAAGGTTTCACCAGCAAATTGGTATTAACTGATAAACACATAAGTGGACATATAGGAATAACATCTATCGGGTGTCAGGCAGGTGGGGGCGAGGGGATGGGTATATACATACATAATGAGTGTGATGCGTACCAACTGGGGGATGGACACGCTGGAAGCTCTGACTCGAGGGGGGAGGGGGCCAAGGGAAATATACGTAACCTTAACATTTGTACCCTCATAATATGCTAGAACAAATAAAAACAAAAAGAACGAAGGTTGATCCCTACCTCAGACAATACATAAAAATTAAATCAAAAGGAATCATAGAACCAAATTTAAAAGCTAAAACTATTAAATTCTTAGAATAAAACATATAAGTAATTTTTATGACCTTGGACTAGATATGACACCAAAAGTAAACATAACCCAAAAAATAGATAAATTAGACTACATTAAAATTTTAAAAGTTTGTACATCAAAGAATACTATCAAGAAAGTCAAAAGACAATTTACAGAATGGAAGAAAGTGTTTGCAAATCATTTATCTGTTAAGGGACTTGTATCCAGACTATATGAAGAACACTTAAAACTTGGTACTAAAAATACAACCCAATTTAAAAATGGGAAAAGGATTTGGATAGATATTTCTCTAAGGATATACAAATGGTCAATAAACACATGAAAAAATTCTCCACATCATTAGTCATTGTAGAAATGAAAATTAAAACCACTATGAAATAGCACTTCGCTAGAGTAGCTATTACATAATAATAGCTACTCAGATACAGATAATAACAAGTGTTAGTGAGGAAGTGGAGAAAATGGAACCCTTTTGTCCTGCTAGTTGGAATGTAAAATGGTGCAGCCACTGTGGAAAATGTTTTGGCAGCCCTCGGGAATTAAACATAGTTACCATATGACCTAGCAATTCCATACCTATTTATATATCCAAGAGAAGAGAAAACATATGACCACACAAAAACTTGTGCATAGATGTTCCTAGCAGCAGTATTCATAATAGCCAAAAAGTGGAAACAAAACAAATGTTCATCAACTGATGAATGGATAAATAAAATATGGTCTATCCATACAATGGAGTATTATTTAGAAATACAAAATTAACTACTGGTACATGGAATCACCTTTGTTTCAATGTATATACCTTGAAAATATTATAGTAAGTAAAGAAGCTAATCACAAAAGGCCACATTTGTATGATTCTGCATATATAAAATATCCAGAATATGCAAATCTATGGAGATACAATGTAGATTAACAAATGATCAGGGCTGGAGGGTAGGAGTGAGTGATAATGCTGACTGACTGCTAAAAAGTACACAGATTCTTTTAGGGGAGGAAGAAAATGTTCTAAGATTAAATTGTGATGATGGTTTCATAAGCAGGAATATACTAAAAAATACTGAAATGTACACTTTAAATAAGTGAATTATGTTGTGTGTCTATTATATTTCAATAAAGTTAACAAAATAAAATTAAACAACGAAATCACTAATAAGCATCCAGATAAACTTTTAAAAATTGTTTTTCCTTAAAATAAAGTCCTCTCATTTTTAACTTCTTTGGATTAACCTCATTTTCATTTCTAAATGCTCAACTTTGATATTCACATCTTCCTGTGTTTTACATAAATATTTATTTCTTATCCAATTAATCTGGCACTCTCTGAACATAGAGAACCCTAAACAGGGACTTCTACCTTTATTTACTTTTTTCTAAAAAAGCATACACTAAAGAAATTTCATAGGATGCCAGATTGATCTTATACTTAGTATGGAAACAGTGAATACTTCTTTTTCAATCTGCATGGACAACTCAAAGCCTGTAACTTCAAATTTTCTTTATTGGAAATGTTCTATCCCTCTAATTTGCAAATGGAAAATATAAAGTTTTGGATGTCTATGATTATCTACACATGACAGAGTATCCATATGTCTTCTAACAAGGTGATGTATCTATTTGTTGAGGTAAAGATGATACCAAAGACAAACTTATTTTTAGCTGTGGGCGTCAGTTATTCCATAGAAAATTTGTCCTCTAAAAAAGCAATGTCAGTTTTTTAAATTTAATACCATATATGACCTTTGTTTCACCAAGCTTTTTACTCCCACAATGAAATGAAGGTAAGTGACAGGAAAATGGGACTACTTTTTTCAAAGTGAATGATCTGTCAAATACGCAGTGAAGCTGCTCAACGTCAAACTGCACTTGTTTTTAATGTCTTATTGCAGACACTGCTAAAGTTAATCCTACGTCAATCAAGAGAGCGCACAGAAATGGGTTGTTTATTTTTAAAGGCACATGTTGTTTTTCACAGGAAAATTCAGAGCATCGTTTTTTGTCAATAGGTCTTACTGAACTATTGAAAGTGACGAGGAACCACAAATCTTGATTAATGTAGTATGATCAGAGCTAAGGATATTAACACTCTCAGTTTTCTGAAATACACATTCAAAGACATAAATGTAGAGAAATTGGAAAATAGAATAAAAGATAAGCTTAGGAGAGAGAGAATATCTGAATAATGCTTTTTTTAAAAAAAGCATTAAAAAAAGCATAAAAAAAAGATGATAAGAACCTTATCATCAGAAATATGTGACATCTCAGAATAATAGTATATTCCTCTTTGTTCCGAGACATGGTTGGCAATGTTAAGTTTCAATTTTTATCCCCTTTCCTATAGATGAATGGCATTTTTTAAAGCACCTTTGTGTATTGCTAGCTATTTCTTAAACTTCTCATGTCTAAAGATTTTTCTTCTTTTTTATTCAGAAATATGTTTTCTTAACATATTTAATGACCAATTTATTAGACATACTATACATATGAAAAGTACTTTTATGGTTTCTAAAAGCTTTCTTATGCTTTATCTCAGTTTCCCCCACAAAATTCCCAGACCTTGGGTAGGGCAAATATTGTTATATATTAATATAATTTACTAATAAAGGGATTGAGGTTTAAGAAGCTTTAGTAACTTGCCTAAAGTATGTGGTTTTTAAGTAAAATAAATCATCAAGGCTAATATCAGTCTTTCTGATCCTAAATTCAAGTGTTCTTTCTAACATTTTAATTTTGATTTCCCTATTATTTCTTTTTTTCCAAATCAGAATGGTATTATATGCACTTTAGAAAACAATAATATAAAAATTTGTAGAGTGAAAAGTGAAGAGCCCTGAATTCTTGAATTCCAGTACTAATTACTATTAAGTGTTTGGTTTCTATGTTTCTATTTTCTTAATATATACATATTAGGATTTTTAACAAAATAGGTTTGTATAAGTGTCTTAGTCAGCTCAGGCTGCCATAACAACATACTTTAGGCAGCAGAAATTTACTTCTCACAGTTCTAGAGGCTGGGAAGGCCAAAATCAAGGTGCCAACGAGGTAGGTTTCATTCTAAGGCCTCCTTTGGCTTGTAGGCAGCTGCCATCTTACTGCATGCTAACGTGACTTTGTTGTGAGCATGCGGAGAGAGAGCAAGCTCTCTGGTGTCTCTTCTTATAGGGATACTAATCAATCATGGGGGTTCTAGCCTCATGACCACCTCTAATTACCTGTCAAAGGCCTCATCTTCAATATCATACAATCACTTTCGAGGTTAGGGCTTCAACATATAAGCTTGGGGGGGAGGGGGTGAACAAATATGTAGTCCATAACAATAACATATACTTTTCTGCAAACTATTTTGATAAACTATATCTGTAAAATATTCCCTGTTTACTACAAAAGCAATTATCATTACTGAATATCCACATATCAGTCTATCACATATATTCAGTAAAAGAGTTAATTTATCAAAATATTAGTAAAATGAATATTTTATATGCATCACTGTTCACTTGAGTTGGCAGTTCTTATAAATATATTAGCATATATGAATATTTAAGAATATAAATAGTATTGCCATTAATATTTGTTTCCTGAGAGGAATTCTATGAAAGAATGACAACCTGGGACTTAAATAAGTTAATAGTATACAGAACTTTTACGTCTATTATCTTGAGTCTTCCAAAGACTATATAAACTAATCAGAGCAAACATATTTAAACCTATTTTTATATATTACGAAATAAAAGCATAGAGAGTTAAAAGGAAAAAAAAGAATACTTGTCTAAAGTCACATTAAAGTAAAGAGCAGCGTTAGAATTCAGGTTCAAGTCTACAGGGATTCATGGGTAACATATTTTATTTTCTTTGATGTACTCATAAAAACAGGAAAGGACCAGGTAGGCTTGTAAACTAAAAACTATTTATTTTTCACTTTGAAGCTAGAGTTCTTTTGTTTCTAGGATTTTCTTCAGAATACTTCTGCACCTATTTTCCCACTATTGCATTTCCTTTAGAGGCCATCTTTCCCCAGATGCATTTCAAATTCAAATGTGGTCACTTCTCAATATTGTGTCAATTTCCTTGGACTTGACACTCTTGCAGGGGTGAGGAACCTGGCCTTGGGTCGCATGTGGCCTTCTGTATCCTTGACTGCAGCCTTGTGACTGAATCCAAATTTTACAGAACAAATACCCCTTTTATTAAAAGGGGTGCACCAGAGAAGAAGCTTTTCTTGCCTCCTTTCGTGCTTAAAAAAGAACAATCTTGAAATCAGAAGGCTGCAGTTTCCAGCAAAAGATTAATCTGGGGAACAAAAGATACCAGCAGAAAACATAGATTCATATCTCACCTCTGCTGTATAATATATTTTCTTCATAACTTAGTGGGGGATGTACAAGGTTATGGAAAAAACTAGGAATAAATATGTATATTAAATATCTACACATGACCTTCAGTCAATAGAAAATATGTAAGCATATATCTTTCTCACTATGCCGATAGTTCTGTTGCTGGGTTTTGTTTGTTTGTTTCATCTACAGAGGTCATTTTACCTCTGTTTATAGCTGTCTTTTAAACAAAATAGAACTTGTTCTACCACAGATAAAAAGCTTAACACTCTAATGAGCAGAAACTCAATTATTATGACCTGGAAAGAAACTTCAGCAAGGTGAGGATTATTCTCATAATTTGTGTTGCCAATAAGCACTAAAACTTGTATCAAGAAGAACCTAACACCTAAAACATTACATTAATCAGTACATACAAAAGTGGATAAAAATCACAGAAAATATTTGACCAGATACTAAAAAGTTTAATCTCAGCATTCAAGAATAGAATTGGGAGATAAAGTACATAATCACTTATATTGTATACTTTAGAAGTCATTAAATACACCCCATCTGCCCCCAGATATTCTCACAATCCCTGATATTTTCTTTTTTTTCCTCTTTCTCGTGGTGACTAAATTATCATCAATTGAGTATTTATTAGTATTAAAGTATCATATTTTAAAATGTAAGTTTTTCTGGTATTAACTGAGCAGCACCTAAGTGGACACATAGGTACTACAGTAATAGGGTATTGGGCAGGTGGGAGGGGGGAGGGAGGGTATATACATACATAATGAGTGAGATGTGCACCATCTGGGGGATGGTCATGCTGGAGACTCAGACTTGTGGGGGGAGAGGGGGAAAGGGCATTTATTGAAACCTTAAAATCTGTATCCCCATAATATGCTGAAATAAAATAAATAAATAAATAAATAAATGATAAATAAAATAAAATGTAAGTTTTTCTCAAAGTGTTTAGAAGTAGGGTTATCAGCTATTCATACATCTGGTATCAATTAGTATGCTCTAATATGATCTTGCTTTCTTTTTAAGTCCAGTTGAAATCAGATTTAACTGAGAATCTGAACAGAGAAAAAAGGTCTAACACATCATGCTTTAAAGGGAGCAGAGGAGGTGATTGTGTGGGGGTTCTTGGGATATCAGGAAGCTTCAGACAATAAGGAAGACAGAGCATAAAGGCAGGGGAAGGGATGATGCTTCCAACAGGTCTGGGCCAGTGAAAAACAGGAAGACAAAGCTAAACTCTGTTCCCTTACTATTTATTGTCTCTCTAGGGGAGGGGTCCTTGAGGGAACAACCTAGGTGTAAAATAAGCATTTTGATCTACAATCTTCAACTTCTATAGAATAATATTGAGGTTTCCCAATTACCAGTTCAGAGACCCATACATCTCATCCTCCACACATCTGCTCATTCTGTGCCCTCCGCTATGTCCCAGACAGAACTTCTTCTCCTGTGACTCAACCTACTGTTCCTCTTGCTGTCTCTTTGCATTTGACTCTCTTGCAGGGACAAACTAATGCGGGTATTAATAGCTCATGCAAACTCATTATCCTACCTTCTCAAGGCTGTTTGCCACATCATTCACCACTGCTGAACTCAAAACAAAAGGACATCACACCAGCATCAGGAACAAATAGACTTTAAAAGGCCATAATAAAAATGCTCATCTGTTTGACTCACGGTATTTATTCAGTATTCTCGTTCTTGAAGATTATTCTTGGGTTCCAAGACAGAATCACACATAAAAAAAAAAAAAATTTGCCTGAGATAGATTATCTTGACATGAATAATCATCCATATGTACTTTAGTTTATTCTAAAATAAAAATACTGGTTTTTTTCTTCCACCCGACAGAAGCAGTTTAGAATTTTTTATGTAGTTCAAAATATTAACCTCTAAAATATAGGCAGATAAGTGTATTTAGATAGGTATAGACTAGTTTCTTCTTTCTTAGAATTAGTAATTTCTTCTATAAAGAATGTTTTGATTGCCATACTAAGCTCATGCCATTGACCTGGCTGGTCAATGTCAGAACATTGTCAAGATCTTGCACATCATGATAATATCCAAATAATTACACTGAGTTTTTTTAGTTTTTATTATCTTGATTTATTGCATTTTAATTATTTTTTATAACTTTTAAATTTTACTAACTGTCTAATCATTGTTACCTTTGTTTTTGTGTTTTTCTTGGTCTTATTTATTTTCAGTTTTGTATTGAAATCCATACTCAATGTTTTTTTAATCCCTATTCTTATTCTTATTGTACAATCCTACTTGCTTATATGTTCATAACATTTTGAGAGACATATTTTATGCACATTTTATAAACTTTTACCTCTTTTAACTTATATACAACTTTTATTTCTTTTATTTCTTGCTCCCAAAGTTTAATTTTTCTGATTTCCATTTTTTCATTTTTTAAATCATATATCACTTCTTTTAAAATGCACTGATTTATTTTGAAGTATTTTCTTCTCGTTTTAAATCCCTGCATAACTGTCTGTTTTCCATTTATTAATTTACCTCCATTTTATATATTTCTTTTTCCTATTTTATTTTATAAATTTTTTTATGATGGTCACAATAATCATCGCCATGTGTTAGGCATATGGATAAATTCCACACCATAAATCAGAGACCTGGGAAGCCTTTTCTCTGACTCAGCTGTCCCGATAGCCCTTGTTTGACGCTCTAAATAGACTTCCTATTCTTTCAAGGAGTGCTTAACCAACCAACAAGTCCTTAACCAACCCCTAGGAGCGACAGGTTATTTCTCATAGAGAAAATTATTTCCTTGCTGCAGATGTTACACTTAAAATATTATTATTGGATGCCATAAACTCGTTTCTTTACATGATGAACTTGTGTTTGTTAGTGTTTCTTTAATGCTTGTTGTGTGTCATAGTAAACACTGGCCTTGGGGAGAACGTGGTAACAGCCTGCTTGGCTAGAATACTAATCTCTGGGTAATGAGGGCCCAGGTGGTCCTGGGTCCTCTCAATAGACATTCATGGCGGGAAACAGGAAAGTACACATATCTGTTGAGGCTAATGTAACTATTAGCAGTTTCATTCTCTTCCTTTCTCCTTAGGCCCATGGGAGGATTCTCTTGGGCATGCCTCTCCTCCTTCTCCCACCACCCTCATGCCAGTGGTCTAGGAGAAGCTGGAGAAACAGAACACCATTCTGAAAAGGATTTCTATGGATTATTGATGCATTTATCTTGTGGCTCTCAAAAATATTGAGGAATTTTTACTGGGCTTAGACCTACTGCAAAATATAGAACGTAAGAAAAGGAAAGACATACTTGATTTACTCTGGAAATTTCCTGGGGTGCAGAGAGACAGACAGATGGCGCTCACTCTCACTCTCTTTCTGTCTCTGTCTGTCTGTTTCTCTCTCTCTCTTCCCTCCCTTTACTTTTTCTCTATAAGTAGGGATACGAGTAAGAACTTTTAAAAATTATAATTATTCTCAGAGAATAAATTAGAAGTTCTCAATATGTAATAAGTTTAGCCCTCTTTAAAAGACATCTTAATTGTTTGGGAACACTCCAAATTTAATCAAATTAATCCTGAGTATAAGCTCAAGGATGCAAAACTGGAAACTTTCATCTAGGTTTTTTTTTTTTTCTCTCTGTCTGAAGTATTAAAAAATGTGTTTATGAGAAAAAACATGGTCTAAACACCATCTGCAAAAAGGGAGAGAAGAGAGAGAAAACTGGCATGTTATCTACAGCATTACGCAGGGAAGCCTTGTCCCACAGATATCAGCCCTGTGCCGCAGACATTTCTGTATGGTGACGATGTAGCATTAGATACTGTGGTTTAATGAAACATTAAGATCACCTGATGAAATCCCTGTGATCTCATTAACTGTGGTCAATTTCATCATCTGCCAAATGAGTAAAATAACAGTATCTATTTCATACTAAGTTTAAATACTATGTCTCCTAGAATGTAGTAAGCACTCAATTAATTTAATATATCTCTGTTATTTTCATATAGCTATTCAACTACTGAAGATTCTTATAGACATACATATAATAAGCATAATATTTTAGAACTTTTATTAAATACAGCAGTGACATAGTGAAAGATATTCTTCATCCTATAACTATAAGAAAAAGTGTTGATTTTTCACTGTGGCTATTGTCCAATTAATTATAATTCAAAATTAATCAGTTTGTTTTTAAATATGTGATACAGCTTATTAAATGTGCCAGCAGACCTTTTATGAAAGCACACTAATTATAAACTGCTGTATGAGTCAGCTCAGGCTGCTACACAAAATACCATAGATGAGTGGCTTCAGCCACAAAAATGTATCATAGCTCTAGAGCCTGAAAAGTCCAAATCAAGGTCTAGCACAGTTCATTTTCTGATAAGGGCTCTCTTCCTGGCTTGCAGATGGCCAACTTTTTGCTGTGTCCACACATGGGAGAGAGAGAGAGAGAGAGAATTCTACCTCTTCTTATAAGGGTACAGTTCTGTTAGATTAGGGCCCTACCCTTATAATCTCATTTAACCTTAATTAGCTCCTAAAGACCCTATGTCTGGATACAGACACATTGGGGGTTAGGGTTTCAAAATGAATTTTGGAGTGACACAATTCAGTACATAGCAACTGCCAAGTCCAATTAGAGAGAAGTGTCATTATACTTTGAAGAGCAGGCAGAATGCTTTCAGAGTACTCAAATGAGCAGAAGTCTAAGAATAATAATACATACAGCATGCTCCTTTATTTCATGAGAACAGTTACATCGTTATATTAGCATGAGAAAAATTTCACCTACATTTTCCTGAAACTCTGTGCTTTAAGAAAACCCAAAAACCAATAAACCATTCACCTACATAGACAAAGATATTTGTTTTCAAACTATGAAAAGAAACAGATTGGAAGAAGGGGCCGGCTATCTGTTATGTTGGAAAGTTTACCATTACGGATCTACTTCAAACATAAATAGAAAATTTTTTTCATTCTAAAATAATAAGTGCAATAAGCTCAATTTCTTTATAAATACCATCCACTAAAATGAGTTAACTATTAGGTCATTAAATATGAAATGTCAGATTTAAAATCAAAAGTATAATTTTATATCTCTAACAAGAACCAGTACAATAAATCAAAGTATGAACCTAAACTATTGACATAGTTTTATCATCTTAATGGTAGTTTGTTTATGCCAGCAGTGAAGTAGCCTGGAGAGTGAGTGGTAATGCAATTGCAAAAGGCATTTTCTACAGCTTGCTTAGAATTGAATATTTTTCCTTGCAAGAAGTGGTCCAAAGCCTGGAAGAAGTGGTAGTCAGTTGGTGCAAGGTCTGGTGAATATGGTAGATGACACAGTCCAGCTGTTATAGTTTGAGCAGCATTGTTTGTGTGACATGTGGTCAAGCATTATCTTGTAAGAGGATTGGCCTGTCTCTATTGACCAATCTCAGCTGCTGCATCTTAAGAATCCTCATCATTTTGTCCAGTTGGTTGCAGTAGACATCCGCTGTAATCGAATGATCAGGTTTCATGAGGCTGTCATGGATAATACCAGCTCTGGACTACCAAACAGTCACCATTAGCTTTTTGTGATGAATATTCAGTTTTCTACTGTGTTTTAGCACTTCATGTTTATCCAATCATTGTGCCAATGTCTGTGATTGTCTTAAAGAATCCATTTTTCATCACACATAACAGTACGACATAGAAATGGTTCAACTTTATGTCATGACAGGAAAGAAAGGCAAGCTTCCAGACAACTTCTGTGCTGACACTCCTTTAATGCATGCAGAACCCATATATCCAGCTTCTTTACCTTGCCTATTTGTGTCAAATGGTCCAATGTTGTTGAAAAAGCAACACCAAACCTTGCTGCTAATTTGCGCATAGGTTGAGATGGATTCGCTTCCACTACAGCTTTCAGCTCATCATTCTCCAACTTGGTCTTAGGTCACCCACGTGGCTTTTTCCAGAATGGAACTTCTCAAACATTGATGTACTCTGCATTCATTAGCTACATTCCTCCAGACACTCTTTTGATACTTTGAGCTGTCGGCATTGCTTTGGTTCCATGATGAAACTCATATTTAATAATAACACGAATTTTTTTACTTATCCATGGTTTCACAAATATTGCTCTAAAAATTTCTTTGAAAGGTAATCACAAGCCAAAATATGCATTCGAAAGACTGAGGATATCCTTCGCGATAAAAATAAAACAAGAAGTGTCAAAGTGAAATGTCAGCAATAGCAACTGTCAGACTTGGTACTTAACGGAATCGGACATTTCATCCTTAATAACCTAAATTTTATCTTATCATAGAAGATAATGCTAATCCCTTATAAAGTAATCTTATCTCCATTTTAGTTTAGGTCTTTATGCTTAAATGAAATGTGTTAATGGAAGCTAGATTTCCAGCTGTCAAGTGAACTTGCAAAAGGCATGCAAAATTCTATAATTTCTTTGCTGAGCAATATGAATCACCATAGATAACTGCTTACGTGGTAATTCTAATCTATCAACAAAGATGCCAATGTGAAAAGTTGACTCATCCATAATCTAATCATTTCTCATGCATGGAACAATCTACCAACTCATAAAATCCAACATATAGTTAATATTACATATTATGTATGAAAATGTTCTACATGAACATGAATTCTCTAGACAAAAAGCAGAACGCTCTTTATAAGAAATCCAGGACTCTCTAGTATTAGTATCTTATTTTGTATTTACACACAATTTAATGATAATATAGAATTTAGATAGAATTAGAGAAATATTCATACTATCTCTAAATTCTGGGGTTTCTGAGAAGATGTGCTAATGTCCCAAACAGTGTAGATCAGCATGTTATAAGATGAGAGATGAGCTGTAAAGACAGAAAGAAATGATGGCTCCAGGTCAGCTAAATACTTTACCAAATTATAGCTCTAATCAAACAGGAAACACTTTCTCTTTAGGGACTGGAAAATACTACTGGGTTTTGTTCTTTTACCTTTCCTTCTCTAGTGTGTTACAAAAATTAATTCAAAGCCTAATTGATTTTGTTTGAGTTTTATATATATGATACTTAAAAATATAACTTGTAGACTTCTGGGACTGCTGCTCACATTGTTACAATATGGTTTGTTTTTCCTTTAGAAATTTTGACTTCAATCATATTGTATTTATTGTACTTAGCTCTTCTTTTTTCAAGTATTTTGGAAATATTTTATGAAATAATAATTTCTCTTAACCAACTGAATTAAATAATGATCCAAGTCATAATCATTTGTAAAATTTATAGATACTCCACAGCTTATTTTCACTTCATGCATCAAAAGATAGCTGGCCATGAGAATAATGAAATAATTTTGCACTGGGTGTGATTCGGGTTACATAGAAATAGTCATTTTTAACAACCTTTAAAATTCAATTCTTTAGAACACAATACTTACTTATTTTATAAGTGGAAAATAAGCAAAACTGACATACTACTTGGATCTTCCTTTGATTTAGAAGCAATTTTGATGACTTAAAAAGTAATTTGCCAACCTACAGATGTCTAGTACAATTGAATCTTTATATATTAAGAGCGGAATAAGCTACACCCCACCAGTTTTTCTGGAAGTGAGGAGAACATCTCTGAGTTAGTCGTATGGCACAGCTTGAACTAATAATGGACACTTAGGATTATCTAAGAGTCTCTTCTGGGACTGCATCAAGCACTTCCTAATTCTAATCTCCTGGGCCGTCATTCAAATATATTATTATTCAAGTAGCTAATGAGACAAGAAGAGCTCGAGCCATAATTGACTTATATTCTCTTGAGAAGTCAGCTCTGAGAGCAGATCTAAATAAATTCCCCAAGTGTACTGTAGACAGAAAGTATTATAATTAATTTGCCAGTCAGGACCAAAGCACCATGAATGAAAGAATTGCCCAATTCCTCCTTACAAACTCCCAGATTCTAACATCTCTAGGGAAAAAAAAAACACTTCTACATATTCTGAAATATAAATACAAATGTAATTTGAAACATAAAATTTAGTGTATAACATATATAATGTATGTAATATGTATGTTTCTCTACCTTTCTAAAGAATACAGTGCAAAGGAAATAAAAGCACCTACATATGACGTAGAGTAGTTCTAGATGTCATGGCAGTTCAGTTATATTAAATATTGTGATTTCATTATTTTTACTAATATAAGCCATCGTATTATTCCTGCTATGTTGTATGTGCCATGTTCTAAAAGCTAATAATCATAGGTCATATGACATTTGAAAAATAAAACTTTAATATGAAAGCACAAACAAGTGCCAACTTAAAAAACTGAGGCAAAATTAATATAAGTAGAGAGTTTGTTTGGGCCAAATTTGAGAACTGCCACCTGGGAGACACAGATTCAAGTTGCCCTGAGTATATGCTTTAATTAGCAGCAATTCCAAATGGGTTTTCAAAGGAAAAAGGAGGAAGAGGCAGTTCCTAAGTTGAGCATAAGCTATTGATTGTCTATATTTTGTTCTTTGTATCACAAATTCCAGGAGATGAAGATAACTGGTGAGGGTCATACTGTGCAAATTCTGATAACATTTTAGATAATTTTTCAGGTAGTCTGGAAACTATAGGAAAGAAAAGAAAGAACAAAATGCTCTTAAATATTTGCTCCCAGGCATGGGTGTAGGTTGGGGGGAGGACTAAAGATTCATTTTCATGTCTCTCTGAGACTGATAAATTTGGCATACTTTATATTCTTCAGACTGCTCTGAGCTACTTTTCTTTCTCATATGAAAAACAAGAAAGAACGAACTTTGGAGGAAACAGATAATTTAAAAAATAATAAAAAATTAAATGTTCTGAATATTACTCTCAGATATGTGTGAAAATATTCCATTCATAAAACAAAAAATAAAAGTTATGACAAATAAATAGTAATTTTTATAACTTATATATTTGCAAAGATAAAAAAAATTAGAAAGATGGTAAAAATAGTCAAGGAACTCATCCAGAATATAGAACACAGTACAAAAAGAAAAATATACAGAAAATATAAGAGGATCCAGAAGATCAATGCAATAAATCTAGTACCTAATTAATAGTCATTTTAAAAAATAGGAATAGAAAATATAGAAGGAAAGAAATTATCAGAGAAATAATAAAAGAAAATTTTCCAATACTGAAGGGAGACATGAGTCTTCAAAGGGAAAAAGTATACAAATCCTGAAAGAATAATTTTTTAAAGATGACCCCTATCTAGGTATATAATTCAGAAATTTCATAACATAAAGAACCAAGCCTTATCTGTAGGAAAACAGCCTGATGCATGGCAAGATGATGCTATTTTGAAGCAAAACTGCCATAATAACCAATGTTTGATTCCTGCATATCAAGGTATTCTCCCCCAAAGTCTTTAAACAATGCCTGTAGCAGAGATGACTCCTCATAAAGATGCTTATCTAACCTCCTCAGTAGTCATGAGTTTCAGCAAGATAGTCTGAGACACGTCTGTATCCTAAACGCTTGCTATACAAAGGATATTTTCTGGGGGGCAGGTGTGGGGATCTATCCTCTCATGGCTGCCCAAGACATCACTTCTATTTGTAAGCATCTAGTAACTGTTTCTTTCAGAGAAATTGGATTTGTCAGCCTCTATCTTCAGCTTCTCAGCCTTTGGGGGCAGATTTGCATATACCATGGAACATTATTCTATTTCTCTTTGTTTTTTGATACCACTTCTTCCAACTGTAGACATTTTCAAAAAAATCTTTCTGTACCCTGAATCAAAGCTTCTCTTATGAGTTTCTATACCTGATGCTGACCTCCTTCACTTAAAGACTTTTGCTTTGAACCTGTCCCTGGACTTCCCTACGGCCATGTTCTAAACACGACATTTGTCAGGTAGTTACTTCAGCCTACATCTTGGCTAAGAGACATTGGCGTCCACATATTTCTTATTACTTGATTCTCTAATTTTCCTATCCTCTTCTAAGATAATCCCTTGATAACTTATTGTGGGGAAAAAAAGAAATATTTTTGTATTTCTGGGGAGTCCTTTTAAATGAATTTGGCTGAAACAGGGATTCTCGGGTAAGAGCAAAACTTGGGGAAGTTAATTTACAACTGTATAGGTGATGAAAGAACTCCAGAGAGATTGACCTAATTCTGGAGGTATGAATTTACATTTCAAGGAAATATGATGCCTGGAACCTTGGAGATATCTTTAGGTCACATAATCCAGGGGCCTTGGAAATATGTATTTACATTCCAAAAGATTAGACTGAGAACACAGGATCCTTCCCATCCACATCTGAGAAGCAAAGATTTTTCTCCCTTATTTTTTAGGGGGTAAGAGGAAGCAGTTTCCTCTTTCTCCTGTATATAGGCAAAGAAAATCTGTTTTTCTCCTATGATAAACTATGAAGTTTTCCTTCATAGGACATTATACCTAGATTTCATCATACTACCCAGGAGTAAAAATTAGAGTCTGAGGAATATTACACAGTCATTATTTGCTTCTTAAGTGAATAATAACAATCTGTTTGTATCCAGAAAACCTCATGTGCACATTTAGGATAAAATTAATACAGATGAATATTTAAAAACCCAAAGTCTATCCTCATCAACTCAAGACCAAACTTCAGTGCTTGTAGCAGCTCCATAGGTCAAAAATCCAAACTCTCAAATGTTAGCTTTTCAAGGAGAAAATTCACAATCTATGATGATAATATAAAACATTTCAGAATAAATTTGAGACAACCAAGAAGTAAAGCAAATTAATGAATATTTTTTCCTCATTCAATAATATTATTGACCTATTTGGAATAATTTATTTCTACATATCATTGATTAAACATAAAAGAATGGCTAAAGCTAGAAAATAAAATTTCCAGCTGAGTTTAGGCCACATTCAAGGTTAAAATAAACTAAATATATTAATAGTCATCTTATCTCATCCCTTCATCTCTGCCTTTCTGAGTAAAAAGAGAATCTACTGTGAAAAAACAAAATACATAATTATCATTATCATCTTTAACCAAGAGTAACTTTAACTTTGGATCCTGTATTTTTTTGTTATTGTTGGTGATTAGGTTTTAGACTGTGTACTTTCTAATGAAGTTTCAGTGTGATTTCATTAAGCTTTATAACTGTCTTGTGAATATTTATATGATGGAGTTCCCCCTGCCTCATTACTTCATATCAATCATGTATACAGAACAGCAAAAGTTATGAATGTCATTTTGAGCTTGAAATTTTTCTACTTCCTTTGGCCTGTATTTATAGCAAATGAATAATCAGAGTTGAAATAATTGAGATCAAATCATTCAACTTAGTCCTGATACAAATTTTGAAAGAAATAAATTTACACAGAAAATAAACTGGAAGGAACATCTTAAGTCCCAAAGGTTCTCTGACTCAACCTTTAGTTTGGCATTCCAAAACCTGTAGTTTCATTCAGATTATCCAGAGCCTTACTTCTCCTGTTCAGTTATATGTCCTTGGTCTATTTGTCTTTCTACTACAACTATCCTAATAATGTCATCTCTAGAAAAATCTATTAACTTCCTCCATTCCAAATCTCTTAGGCTGCCAAGAGAATCAGAAAGCCTTGTATCTCAGCATCATTACTAATGTATGTTTGTTTAGTTTTTTAATTAGCCTGTAATATATTTAGGTCTCTATTTCTTGACTCTAATCAGCCCCAAAATCCCTTTTCTCAAAGTAGTTATTCAAAATTTTGAGCACTATGCAAATCTTTATTTTATTCTCACTATAATTACCTTCATCTAAAAAGTTTATTTTATAGGGTAATCTTTCAAAACCCTTCCCTCTGTGTCCACACTTACCTTTATATTCAGCCATTCTTCTCTCCCTTCACATTTAAATGAAAGGTATGTCTTCTATTTTCCAAAGCTAGCTCTTTCACTTGTGATCTTGATTTCATCCTCCTCCACCTCTGCAGGACTTGCTCCGTCAAGTATTTTCTCTGCCTTTTATAACTTCAAAAGATCATCTCCTCTTCAGGCTACAAACATTTTTGCTTTTTTGTCCTAAATCTACCCTAGATCATCATCAGATAAATTCTCTATCATTCTCCCAGTAAAACTTCTTTGAAGTCTAGGAACTTTCTAATATCTCACACAGTTTTAAATGCACTTCAATCTGCCTTTATCTGTCAAAAACAATGTCACTAGTAACATCCTAATTGCCTAAATAATAGCTAACCTTCAGTTTAATCCTATCTGGTTCTTCTTTGACATTTTATATTTTAGGCCAGTTCATTCTTGAAATAGTTTCACCCTTGACTACCAAAACACTATTTTTGTCTGATATTCATGGTGCCCATATGACTTCTGGCTTCTTCTAAGTATACTTCACATATCACTTTTTGGTCCTCTTCATGCTTTTGCTGAGTAATCTCATCAAACTAAGGTCTAATAGCACCTGTGAATCAATGATCTTCAATTCTCTTATATTTATCTCTCTTCTCTACTTGGCTCACCTCCTAGTAGAAATGGGGTAACTTCTATTCAGAAACCCATCCTTGTAGGGATTTAATTTCCATAAGAAGTCAATCTTACAAACTGTTTTCTGCAGCCTTCAAGCTACAACATGACTGCACTTAACAGACTAGTAACTGGAATAGTAGTACTCCAAATAATAGTCAGGGTGACAAAAATAAAACCCTGAATTGCTTGGTATTGCTCCGCCTCCCCAAATCTCTTTTAGTGAACCATTCTTTTCAAAGTAGGTTGGTTTGTATTGAGAAATAGGGCACAGAACAGTTGGGGATTGGGCACAATGGTGGAGTAGAAGCAGCCTGCACACACCACTCACAATGAGAGGATTGAAAGTAGCAAGTAGATGCCCACCTATGGCTGAACCCTCTTGGAGAGAGCATTGGGACATATCAGAGAGGTAACAGAAGACACTCTGTGTGATAGGGATGGGGAGATCCCTTACCAAGATTGGAAGGTACCTAGAGGAGATGTCTACATGCAGAGAAGGGATAAAGAAGAGAACCCCAAGGCTCCACACTTCCCCTTCAGACAATGCTACTCAAGCTAGAAGGGTCCCCCACTACCACCATCGCAGGCCTCTGTTCTGATCAGGGAACTGCTTGGAGACTACATGCTAAAGTTGCATCAGAAAGCAGGCTCAGCAAGGACCCACTGTCCTCTGTTCCTGTGTTGCCATAGCTGGTGCCACTATGAGCTCCTGGTCTACAAAGAGATCAGCTTCACTGCTACTAATTCCACAACGCCCCCTGCCGGGCCAAGGAGGGAGTAGGGATAGCAGACACTTCCACACACCTGCGATGGGGAGCCATGCACCCCACATTCCACCAGGGAATTAGAATGGAGAAAGAGCCACATCACTGGAGGGATCCTATGGTAGCAGCCCCAGCAGCACCTGTGTGAGAGAGAACCCTAGCCATACAGCAGCCCAGCCCCCAGCCATCTGCCTGCCAAGAATGAACATCCATCCTACAGAAATTATTCCATAACATCAAGGAGGAGGGGATCCTCCCTCATTCATTCTATGAAGCCAGTATCACCTTGGTGCCAAAGTCAGGAAAAGAAACAACAACAATAATAACCAAAAAAAAAAAAAAAAAACCAAAACTACAGACCAATATCCTTATGAATACTGACTCAAAAATCCTCAACAAGATACTAGCAAACCAAATTCAGGAGCACATCAAAAAGAGAATCCACCATAATCAAGCAGGTTTCATCCCAGGGATACAAGGATGGTTCTACATATGCAAATAAATGAATGTGATTCATCACACAAACAGAGGCAAAAGTAAAGACCCTATGATCATCTTGATAGATGCAGAAAAGATATTCGATAAAATCCAGCACCTTTTCATGATGAAACTCTCAACAAACTAGGCATAGAAGAAATAGACCTCAAAATTATAGAAGCCAAATATGTCAAACCCACAGCCAACTTCGTCTTGAATGGAGAAAAGTTTAAAACATTTTCCCTAAGAACTGGAATAAGACAAAAGTGCCCACTGTCACCACTTCTATTCAACATAGTAGGGGAAGTCCTAACAAGAGGAATCTGACAGGAGAAAGAAATAAAGGGCATTCATATTAGGATAAAGAAGGTCAAACTATTCCTGTTTGCTAATAATATGATCCTATATCTAGGAAACACTAAACACTCCACCAAAAGATTCCCAGAATTGATAAAGTCAGCAAAATCTCAGGTTACAAAATCAATGTACACAAATCAGTAGCATTTCTATATCCTAATAACAGTCAACCTGAGAGTCAAATCAAGGGCTCAATATCATTTCCAACAGTTATGAAGAAAATAAAATACTTAAGAATATAATTAACCAGGGAAGTGAAAGATCTCTACAAGCAGAAATACAAAACCCTAATGAAAGAAATCATAGGTGGCAAAAACAAAAGGAAGAACATCTCATGTTCATGGATTGGTAGAATCAACATCATTAAAATGTCCATTCTGCCTGAAGTGATTTACAGATTCAATGCAATTCCCATTAAAATATCATTATCTATGTGATGGACACACTTATAACTTTGACTCAAACAGTACAGGAGAAATTTATGTAACCAAAATGTTTATACCTCTGCAATATTCTGAAATAAAATAAAAAATTAAAATTAAAAAATACCAATGTCTTACTTTACAGATCTGGAAAAAATAATCCTACGCTTCATTTGGAACCAAAAGAAGCCCGAATAGCCAAAGCAATCTTAAGCACAAAGAAAAAAATCTGGAGCCATCACATTATCTGACTTCAAATTATACTACATGACTGTAGTAAACAAAACCACATAGTACTGGTAGAGACATAGACCAATGGAACAGAATAGAGAACCCAGCAATAAAACCATAACCATAACCTATAACTAATTGATTTTTGACAAAACAGACAAAGGAGAAAGTCTTACAGACACAGATGTAGGCAAAGAATGTATTACTAAAACCCCAAGGGCAAATACGGCAGCAACAAAAATAAATAAATGGGTCTTAATTAAATTTAAAAGTTCTGCACATCAAAGGAAATAATAAACAAGCAGCCTACAGAATGGGAGAAAATATTCACAAACTGTATATCTGACAAAGGGCTTATATCCAGAATCTACAAAGAACTCAAACATAACAGCAAGTAAAAAAAAAAAAACAACAACAATTCCATCAAAGAGTGGAAAAGACATGAACAGAATTTTTTCAGAGGAAAACAGAAAAATGGTCAACAGACATATGAAAAAATGTTCAATATCACTAATCATCAGGGAAATGCAAATTAAAACCACCATGAGATACCATCTTACCCCTGCCACAATGGCCATTATTAAAAAGTCAAAAAACAACAGATGCTGGTGTTATATACAGAGAAAAAGGAACATTTATACATTGTTGGTGGAACTGCAAATTAGTACAACTTCTATGGAAAACAGTATGGAGATTCCTCAAATGGCTAAAAGTAAGCCTACCATTTGATCCAACAATCCCACTACTGGCTATCTACCTAAAGGAAAAGAAATAATTTTATCAAAAAGACACCTGCATTTCAATGTTTATCACAGCAAAGTCCTGACTTGAACATTATAGAGTGTATTCATGTAACAAAAACACTTTCGATTTCATAATATTTTAAAATAAAGACAAGAGAAGAAACAGTTCCAGGATACTTATCATAGAATTTAATTTAAAGATGTTGAGGTTGAGACATAATACTTTTAACAATTGGAATAGATCCTCAAATTAAGAAGAAAATTACATATAATTTTCAAAAAACTATAAATGCCTATTATATATAGTAGTTGTCAAGTTTCGTTTTTTACAAAATTTCCCATGAAACACATTCTCCATTTGATGTATTCGGTTTATGGCCTTAAACTAATACCTAACTTAAAAATTATGTTTATAGTTTTATATGTGCTATCATATAAGTATGTTAAATCACTTCTAGTTATATTACAGAGGAACTTTGTAAATTCACTTAGTATAGCAGTAAAAAATAGAGACTGTCAAAACACTATACTCCATCAAAATGACCCAAAGCAGTACAAGTTTCATTAGGATTCTTTTTTCACTTAACAAATGCATTTGCATTTAGATTTGTAATATCTTCATTAGAAGACTAAAAAATAAATTATTAAGATATTTTCAAACAAAATATGTAAAACATCAGAATTGTCGTAGGCAATGTTACAGAGTTAAAAGAATATTTATGTAGAAGTTGTTAAATATGAATAGAATCTCATCTTAATTTTGTTACTGATTAGCTGGAAAACATGTTTCACATAAGCCTTAGGGTTTTAATTTATTTATTTATAAAAAAATAGTTTTTGAAGTTAAATTATATTATCTCTAAGGTGCAACTAGCATGTCATAATTTGGCCTAGTTTTATCATTGTTGGTGATTAACATATACTTAACTTTGCAGCTAACCGTTCCAAACATTAATTCCTTATTTAGAAATTAAGAATAAAGTGCTCATCAATACATGAGTGGATTAATAAAATGTGGTATATGTATACCATGGAGTTCTACTCCACTACAAAAAAAAACCATGGTGATCTAGCACCTCTTGTATTATCCTGGATAGAGCTGGAGCCCATTCTACTAAGTGAAGTATCACAAGAATGGGAAAAAATACACTACATGTACTCACCATCAAATTGGTATTAACTGATCAACATTTATGTGTTCATACACCTCAGAATTTTTGAAACGCTAAAATATTCATAGGTTCTGATATAAAAAATATCAAAGTTAATTTTATAACATAGTGACATATCTTGAGAGAATATAAATTCATAAATCCTTTTATATGCTTCCTTAGCATTCAAATATATTCTTACATATTTATAATTTACTGACATTTTAAAATATTGGATCCAAACCAAACAGGTAAAATGGTTAAAGATTAAGTTTTACAATAATTTCATTCTTTTTTTAGTTATTACTCCAATGAAGGAATTTTAAAAAACCTACGTGGGTTATTAACATATAATGCTAATCAATTTCCATTCTTCTGGACTATATAATTTAAATATTAGTTTATGTCGTATGTAGTTCTTATATATGTCACTCCATCTATTCAGAGTGTCAATTCTTACCCACATCTCTACCCACCATATCTATCTGGTAAGTAAAATATCTATTCTTTTCATCATTCAAGTCTCAGCTCCTTTTTATTTTTTTTCCTGTTCTGTGAAGCCTTCTTCATTCTTATTCTCAAGAAAAATTTGTCATTCTTTCTGATTCCCCTTTACATATCTGTCATATCGCTCATATTATTATGCTGAATAGTAAACTGTCTTCCTTAAAACCTATTGAAATATATGAGATCCTTAAAGGCAGAGTCTGTGTTGAATATTTGCACATATTATCCAAGCAACTTAGCAAGTTAGCATCTTTGTACTTACCATTTAGTTCATCCTCTATCACCTAGCACAATTCTTGGCTTAGCTCTAAGCAGTAAATGAATAAATGAACAAATATTCTGAGGATATTTAATGAAGGACCATATTTGCAATTTCTACACATTTCTAATTTCAAGTTTATCTAAGAAGATTATACCACATAGAGAATATCATCTGAGATGTCATTGTTTCCTTTCCATCTTATCTATTTCATAGACCTAGTTCTCAAAAATATAATGATAAAGAAATATAAAATGATGATTGTCAATCTTGCAAGAATGATATTTTTAAAAATTCATTCTTGGCACAGAGAAAATTGTGATCACAACCTGTCACCATCCTAAACATCATTTTTATGATTGTGAACAAAATATATTTGATAGGGAATAATTTTAGAAATACAAAAATCATCACCCAGATTTCTTAAATGAGAATGGAAAATTTTCTGTGCTATCATCAACATATTAAGGTTATCCACAGCAATGTCTTAGATGTATAGTATGTGCTAGGGATATTTTTATTTCTAAGGTTACCACAGTGATAACTTCACACAGTACAAATTCAAAAATATTTTTTAAAAGAAATTGAACTCAGAGAAAGCCTATAAAATGTTACAGGAAAACAGTCCTGAATATCTATATCTTTGATGAATCCTTATTTTAATTATATATGTAGTGAACCCATGTAATTTCCTAAAAAAGAAAAAGTATCATGCAAATTGGACTTACCCTTAGGAAAATCCATTTAAAAGGTGAAGAAGATCCTTTTCCTACCCACACACATTGCTTGACCTCTGACCCATAGACTTCTCCCCAATTCTGTCAAGATGCTTTTGATAACTAAATAATGGTGGACCCCTATAAAGTGTTTTCTCTTTAGTAGGGACTTTTTGAAGAGGAAATGTCATGAAGACTTAAAAAGGATACATCTTTAACTGAAAAATTTCAACGTGAGTGTGGCAGCTGTCCAGAAAAGGCCTCACTGTTATTCTAAAATCCTATTTTGTGGCTCCCCATGCACGTAGGCTACATCATAAGTTGACTCTTGGGGGAAAATTTTTCTCTCTCATATAATATTCTCTTTAAATATTCTCTTTAAATATTATTCCTTCCTCTTTTTTGAACTGGCTGCAACCAGTGACAGAGAAAAGCAAGTAGAATAGGACAAATGTTGACAAAGAATAATATTGTTTACATTTTTTTTTAGCGATCTAATTTTAAAAATCTTTTGTAACCATGATTTTTGATCACCAAAAAATTTCTGGTGCAGGTACAGGCTGTGTTATCATCATTTCCATTTTACAGATGAGTCTACTCAGACCCTAAATCATTCAATGAAGTCAATTAATAGAAGGAACTAGGCCTAGAATCCAGATAGCTTGCTTCTAAATTCCATGTCCTTTTCCCCCTAAAATAGAAAAAGCCTAGAGGCTTCAAAAGAAACAGAAAACAAAACTTCAGTCAATGTTGAAATTGTTCTTGTCTAAACTGAACCACTCCTCTTGCACATACAGCTGCAAAGCTTTAAACAAAGAAATAAGCCACACAGGACAAACACCACTGTAATAGGAAGAACTTTCCACAGTGTTGAAAAGTCCTCTTTGATAGCCACAGGGAAGTCAGTAAGAGTTCTTGATAACCAGTAAGAGAAAAATGTTTGAAGGTCAGTCATGAGCCCAAAGTCAGGGTCTTAAAGGAGGTAAACAGTTAGGTTTGACCTTGAGCCTGGAAAGAAGAGAACTTTTGTTTTGACAACATGATCTGAGATACCTTAAATTTATTTCCACTGTGATGACTTAAATGTCTGTAGTCTCTCATTCTCCACTCCCCTGCAACATGCACTCCTGCTGCATTACATACTTTGCATAATTGCAAAGGTTTACAATAAACTGGACTTTGCAGAAGGTAGGACCAAATGCTCAAAAGCAACCTTACAGTTACTTGTTTTCTACTCCACTGATAACTGCACTATGCTTTTACATTTTGCATTCAATTTTACTTGCTCATTCTTGAAAAGACATTAATCAAAATTAATTTATCCTAAGGCTACCTAAAAATTCCTTGGTAATCTGGAAATGCACTAACTTTAAAAATGTGGAGAAAAATATACTTAGAGTATGTTTAAATAATTTTTTTAAAAGCTGTATTACAAAAAAATACTATTTATAGGATTCAATAAAGGAAAACATTTGTACACAAAAATTTAATAAATCAATTCTCATAAATTTTGATTGAAGAATTCAGAGTAAAAATAAATATATTCCATTTTTCCATGTGCAATATACTGAAATGAATGCCAGTTTCAGTTATGACAAATTATGCCTTGAAAAGAAATGTATATTGCTATGTGTATATGTAGAATTAATATAGCTTCACAGACTGCAAGAACACCAATATTTTCAACCACCAGATGGCAGAAATAAAGCTATAGTGCTTTGGAATCTAAAGAAAGATTATATACAGAAAAAATGAACTGCAGTCTCCATCCTGATTTTATTTTTAGTTGGACAGACATAAAAATATAATGCAGCAAAATCCTGCTGTGTTAAATAGACAAAGTTATTTTCATTAACAATAGTTTTCCATTTGAATGGTCTGCCAACTCATTATTTTTCCATCAGTTAGGCTATGTTGCCTTTTAAAAGAATCATTTTTAAAAACAAGCTACCACCAGATTTGGACTATAAAAGAATTTCCCATGCAATCAGCATCTCCTTTTGGAAGCCATTCTAAAACAATCTCACTTGTTTCCAATCATGTATACTCTCCTTGCTTTACTTTCCCAACCTTTTCTCCTTTTCATTTTTCAGAAACTGATCAGTTATCCATGTATCTCTGAACTGCTCTGGATGGTGTGGTTTGCTTATTTCATTCTGTCCTATGTGCTTGTATGGTTTCTTATGATCTCTTCTACTGACAATATAGGTTTAAATTTGGTTTGTTACACTAATTTGTATGTATTATATAGTAATCAAATAATAACCATAAAAATAATAGTAACAATAAAAATAAATGTACATAAAACATATATAAACATACTTTGATTCTGGGTATCTGGAATTATTCTCAATACAGGGGTAAAAGGATTTTGATATTTCAATGCTTTCTTCTCAACCTCTATAAGATATACCATGAAAGATACTCCTAGTTGATCAAATTAAAAGAACTTTATAAGATCTAATATTTGATCATCCTTATACTAGCTGAATTTTAAATATTCTCAATGTAACATTATTTTATTAATATAAAATTATTGACAATTAATCATGTAAATAGTAATAGCAATAATGTTGAACCTTTACTCAGTGCCAGAAAGTGTTCTAGGCACTATGAAAAAGATTAAAAATTTTAAAACTTATAAAAACCTACGAGATATGTGTAATGCATGTCCCCATTTTATACATTAGAAAGCTGAGTCACATATAGGGTAACTTACCCAAAACCCCAAAGGTAATATTTATCTGAGCCTTCATTTTACCCAAGTAGCCAAGTTCTCCAGTCCCTGCCCTTAATTAATTGCATATGTCTGAAATGCCCTACTAAAAAATTGTGTAGTGTTATTATATGCCTTTATTCAACAAATATTTATTGAGTGCTAACTTAGTACTAAGGATTAAATATTCACAGAAAAATTTTAAAAACGGACCTCATCCTGACAAGTATATCATCTGATTGAGAATACAGACATGTGGTTAATAAGAACAATAAAGCTTTATGTGTTCCATGGCAGTTAGGTATTAGGTATAAAAGCAAAAAGTGAGTGAATAAAATTCCCAGAAGTACTTTGGCCAGATGTCTTCTGATAAGTGACAGGAGAAAAAGTATTCCAGGTCAAGGGAGAAAAGGTATATATGGGTGCAGAAGTATTAGTCATATATATTTTAGGAAATATAAGTAGCTCATTACTCTAGGAGCTTAAGTTTTAAAATGGTATGCCATGAGTGTAAATATTTATTAAAACACATTGCATAGTACTTAATGACTCTGCATTTCTCTATATGTAAATATAATCTCAATTTAAAAATCAAAAATAATGGGTTGCCAATTTAAAAAGAAACATGGTGGGAAACAGAGAGGAAGAGGCCATATCACAGTTGGCTTTCCATGACATGCTAAGGAGTATGCATTTTATCATACCTACAGTGGGGAGCTTCCAAAGGATTTTTAACAAGGGACTCACAGGACCCAAATGTTTTAAAGGGAATTATTGTAACGGCAGTGTGAAAATGAACTGGAGCAGCATGAGGCATGAGACAAGCAGACCACATAGAACACTATTGCAACAGGGAAGCAAAGGATGATGAGGATTAGAATGAGGCAGCTGCTAAGGAAATAAAAAGTAAAAAGTGGACTTGAAGCTATTTGCATATGTAATTTATTGTCCTGCTGAAGGTATGTGATCTAAAACAAAGAAAGGTAGAATTGTCATGTATCAGACAAGAGCAAGCTTGTCTACTGGGACTAGAGGAAAGGTGGAAAGGGTCTTAACAAAGCAGTTATATTTTCTTACTATAACTGATCACCTTAATTTTCCATATATGCTCATAAATCATCTCTAACAGAAATTATCTAGATTGTGACCATATAAGGAGACAGCTTGAGGAAAAGGTGAGGCTTTATAACAATAGCCATGGAGAATATCAATATATCTTTTTATCCTTGGGATGAATCCCACTTGATTATGATTAATAATCTTTTTAATGTGTTATTGAATTCAGTTTGCTAGTATTTTGCTGAGCATTTTTGCATGTGTTCATCAGCGATACTGGCCTATAGTTTTCTTTTTTGTTGTGTCTTTGTCTGGTTTTGGTATCAGGGTGATACAGGCTTCATAGAATGAGTTTGGGAATATCCCTCCTTCTCTATTCTTTGAAATAGTTTAAGGAGGATTGGTGTTAGTCCTTCTTTGAATACTTGGTAGAAATCAGCAGTGAAGGCTTCAGGTCCTAGGCTTTTATTGGATGAAAGACTCTTTATTACTGCTTCTATATCATTATTGGTTTATTCGGGTATTAGATTTCTTCTTGGTTCAATCTTGGTAGGTTGTACATGTCTAGGAATTTACCCACTTCTTCTAGGTTTTCCAATTTATTGGCATGTAGTTGCTCACAGTAGTCTTTAACGATCCTTTGGATTTCTGCATTATCAGCAGTAAATGTCTCCTTTTTCATTTTGATTTTATTCCTTTTGATTTTATTTGGGTCTTCTTTCTCTTTTTCTTAGTTACTGTGGCAAAAGGTGTAACTATTTTATCTTATCAAAAAACCAACTTTTTGTCTTATTGATCTTTTGTATTTTTTCTGTTTCAATTTCATTTATTTTATTCTGATATTTATTATTGCTTTTCTTCTACTACTTTTGGGTTTTGTTTGCTCCTGTTTTTCTAGTTGTTTGACATGTATCATTAGGTTGTTTATTTGAAGCTTTTCTACTTTTTGGATGTAGGTTTTTATTTCTATAAACTCTTATTATTGCTTTTACTGTATTCTATAGGTTTAGATATGTTGTGCTTTCACTTTCATTTGTTTCAAGAAACTTTTTTTTATTAATTTCTTACACTCTTCATTGACATAATGGTCATTCCGGAGCATATTGTTTAATTTCCGTGTCTTTGTGTATTTTCCAATGTTCCTCTTGTTATTGGTTTCTAGTTTTATTCCATTGTGGTCAGAGAAAATGTGTGGTATGATTTGATTTTTTAATTTTTTAAGATTTGTTTTGTGGCCTAATATATGGTCTATCCTTGGGATGATCCATGAGCTGAGGCCCAGACCCTCATGATAACAAAGCCACTCCAACGATAATGGCTTTAGTCCATTCATGAGGGTAGAGGCCACATGACCTAATCACCCTTTAAGGTGTTTAACTCTGTTGCATGGAGATTAAGTTGCCACCACATGAACTTTGGGAACCACATTCAAACCATAACACCCTCATTGTTTTGAGACCCTGTGGCACATGGAAGGTGAGAGAAGGAGCATTCTCCACAAGCTGGGCATCCGAAACAAGAGAAAAATCTGGAAGGAAGAATCACACAACCGTGTGGGGATTAAAAACAGTTTTTAAAAAAATCACATGTTGAAAAAAATTAACAGACAAATGTGATTTTTAGGTTGATGAATGAATGATGAGGACAATTATTTTCTTAATAGAGTTCAAGGACTATATTTGATGCTGCCATCTAGGACATTTTTAAGTCCAAAAACCCTTAAAAATAAGATATTAAAATTCTTATGACCCTGGTGACTCTCCTGCCCCTGATTAGAAAGACAGATACTTACTAAAGACAAAAGAAAAGAATCATTAAAAAGCAAAGCAAACCTCCAGTCTCCTGCCTCTTCAGAAGGTGATAGTGTTCACAGAACAGGCCAGCAGGCCGGTAAGTAACTTAGAATAGTTCCTAAACCTTTTTGTCTTAACAGGCACATACAAGGTGACAATTTAAGTAACAGAATGTATGCCTTGAAGCCAGAACAGTATTATTTCCAAACATATGTCTACAATCACATTTTCCTAACTCAAAAAGCCTCATAGCAGGCAAGGCAGAGCTGGCAGCAGAGGGTCAGGAGTGGAAGGGACTTGCTGTGCCTCAGGGCAATCACGAATCTGCTCAGGGAAGCCAGTCAGCACACCCTGGCCGAAAACACACGTTCCTGTGTTGGGGGTGATTTTTGTTTTGTTTTTACTTCTGACCTTCACATAATTCATTCAACAAAGGAATACCTTGAAAGTAGGTCAGTTCCAATCCGCACAGTTTGGAATACATATTTAAATGTTTCTTAGTAACCGAGAGAGATAGAAATAGTAAATTGCGGAGTTTAAAGAATTCAACCCTGTCCTAATTGTTTGGATGTAGACTTCATCTTTTCCTCGATCTCACTTTAATTAGGGATTTAAGAATCCTAAAACCTTGAGAATAAACATCCCCTCCCATCTTAGATTTCTACCGTTCCTTCTTGATGATGTAGTCCAAACACTGAACCATTAGATACTGGAAATTCTTTATTATATGGTAAACCAAAATCTGACTCCTTGGTTTTTCTTTTAAACAAATTCTGTTTCCTCTACTGTCCTTTGTGCTGTGCATTCAAAAGAATTTTCAGCTTCCTAAATGTGATATGGTGACCTGAGTCTCATCCCCACCTTGTTCTCCTGGACACCACTTCATAATTTTTCCAAGTTTATCTGCTTTGCATTGCTTCTCAGAGTAAGGACAAAGTAACAGCTCAAAGGTAGTGGCTATCGCACATTTTCCTCAAGCAAAGAAGACATGATCATTCCATTCTTCCTCCCACAACTGTACACCAGTGTTGTTGTTCATATATTTGTATTTCCAATGCTGTGGTTCCCAGAATACAGCATCATCAAAATCTCCTGGAAGACTTGTTAACACTCACTACTTGGCCCCATACACAGAGTTTCTAATTCAGTAGATCTGGTGTGGGGCCTAAGATCTAGCATTTCTAACAAGTCCCCAAGTGATAATGATGCTGGGGTTAAGGAATCACACTTGAGAATCTCTGGTCTAATGTCTCATATTTCTGACTATTACAAGTATTAGTACACATGTCTGATGCATCTTCTAAGGGAGGTTTGGGTAGAGCCAATCATATTAATAGAAAGAATTTTTAAATGGTGAAATCTTCTACTTATTAAAATCCATTTAATTATAAAAATGTCAAATTGTACATTATTTTTTTAGAAGAGCATTTCTTATATAAAATAAGATATATGTACACTTCTGTGAAACAAAAATCTTTCATGCTTCCAAGGTTTCCAGTCCTTCCATGGAAAATGTGAAGTGATCACAACCTTTTGTCTCTTCAAAGAATCAACAGAAATTGAATTTTAAAAAAAAAATCAGATTATGGGTATGTCTTATGGTCTGGAATTTATATTAAGAAAATAGTAACAGTTATTCATTTATTAAGAAAATAATAACACTTGACACTTAGGAGTGTCTGCTCAAGTTTTCTCCAGCTATGTTATATGCTCGAGGGTCATTATCTCAGGTACTTCGTATACCAAAATAAAAATGTATAATGCCAATTTTACACACGAGCATGCAGAGATTAAGAGAGATTAAGTAATATACCCAAGGTATCAGAAACAGGAAAGGCAAAATCCATATTCAAATTAAATTCAGAAATTATCCCAGGTAAATAGCTACAGTTTTGACAGGCCCACCATTAAACATCAAAGCACTTCTGTTTAAAAACTGTTATTGCTGTGGATGAGAATATGCTAGTTAATGTTTCCTTCTTAGAAAACATGACTTAATGTTTCCTTCTTGACACCTCTCATTCTTACTTTTCACTCCAAGCTAGAGATAACTAGCATTGCTTCTCAGAGTAATAAAAATGTATCAGCTTAAAGGTATAATTAAGAAATAATTGTTCAGAAATTTCTGGAAATGTGAAAATATTAATTTTTTTTATAAAAGTACTCTTGCTGGGCAGTAAACTTGGAGAAAGAATGAAAGTAAACAAGAGTTAGTATGTAATTTCCACTAAAGATAGTTTCCACTATTCTGTATAATTAAGCCAACTGGGATTTTAAATCAAGGTTATCTACAATGAATATAATTCACCTGTTGATAGTCAAGAATAAAACATTTTATGATTACTGTTTTACAGGCAAGCAAACAAGAACAAGCAGTCTTTCCCAGGAGAGTACAATAGGTCAGGAGTAGGTTAAAAAAACAGTTCTCTAACTTCCCTTACTTGGATTAGCGTATTAAACACTGTGAGCAGATTGATGCATTACTGAAGAAAAGGCTGATATTCTCTCTGCCTATGTTCTGAAAAACATTTCTTGTGTATGGTAAAAATTCATTTTGAATTCCACTTTACTGTCAAGACATAATGACTCTGAATTTAATGAATTTATTTTTTAAAAATTTAAGAAGGCAATGATGACACAAATTGAAAAAAACAAACATTGACATCATCATTTTGAGGAGGGCTTTGAACATCATGTTCAGATTATTAAGGAACCACATTGAAGATACTTTAGTAAGATGGAAATATTACTACAGCTGTAATTTTTGAAGTAAAGGCTGATTTTCTAGTATGTATATTACATTCAGTATGCCTCTTTAGGGAGCAGAAATAGAATTAAGACAGGTTTGAATATTAGCAAAAATGTTAGGAATCGAAAAGAGAAAAATGAAATAGATAGAAAGGGTATTGTGGACACACAGAAAGTGGAAGAGGGGACAATTTCATGAAAACAAAGATGTGTGTTTCCTAGCTGTGTCACAAAATTGATCTGTGGTTACATTTTAGGTAACGTAGCCAGACGTCGACACTAATAAGGCTGACTTTGGGAGGAGAAACAATTTTTTAATTGCTGTAATATAATACAATCTACCACATTTGGTTAAAAATTTGTTTTTTCAAAATTTGTTTCTGCAAGTTTTCTGAGGACACAAGCAACCAGGGTCCTCTTTAAATTAACGCAGATATATGGATAGATCAGGAACAATACAAAGATATCCAATATCTCCATTTCTATTATGAATTGTACTGGAGCATCTGGCCAATACAATAAAGCGATAAAAGGAAATAAGTATCAAAATACAAGAACCAAAACTGATATTATTTGCAAAGGGTGTCACTGTCTATATTAAAAGAAAACAAGAGAAATAATAAGAGTTCAGCAAGTTGCTGGTTTTAAAAAAATCAATATATTAATTTCTATTCACCAGCAAAAAATAAGTTCAAAAAGTAATTTTGAAGGGAACATAACTCCCCACTCCTGAAGTGTGGGCTGTACATAATGGCTTCCTTCTAAGTACACAATGGAAGGACAGAGGAAGAGTAACTAACTGTACAACAGAGAAACAGGACAAACACTATCTCAGCCAGATCATCAAGGTCACACCAGTAGTTATAAATCCTGTAGGCAGTAGGTACCTTTGATATGGTATGATGAAAATGGCACTTTATCTCTGTTGTCTTTCTCCCCAAAATCCATTACCCTAGTCTAATCATGAAAAAAAAATCAGACAAGTTCTGAGGAACAGTCTTCAAAATACCTGACCAGTAAGTAATATTCAAAACAGCCAGGGTCATCAGAAATAAGCAAAGTCTGAGAAACTGTCACAGGCAAGAGGAGCCTACAAAGACATGGTGACTAAACATAATATGGTATCTCAGCTGGGATCCTGGAACAGAAAAAGGAATTATAAAAAAACTTAGGAAATCTGAAATCTGAACTTTACTTACTATATTGATGTTGATTCATCAATGGTAACGAATGTACCACACTAATATAAGACATTAATAACCAAGGAAACTGTGGAGTTGGGGCGAGGTATATGTAAACTCTCTGTACTAGCTGTTTAGTTTTTCTATATATTTAAAACTTCTAAAAAATAAAGCCTATTAATTTAAAAATGTAATTTTTCACTTATATCATCAAAAATGTAAAATACATACTAAGAGTTTAACAAAGATTACAAAATATTTATAGACATACTTATAAAGCCCTCTGAAAAAACATTTATAAAAACAAACTACAGTCATACATGGTTTAACAATGGGGATATGTTCTGAGACATGCACAGTTAGGCGATCTCATCATTGTGCAAGCATTGTAACTGTACTTACACAAACCTGGGCGATATAGCCTCCACACACTAGGCAATATGGTATAATCTCTTGCTCCTAGGCTACAAACCTGTACAGCATGTCACTGTACTGAATACTTTAGGCAACTGTAACACAGTGGTAAGTATTTGTATTTCTAAACATATCTAATCATAGAAAAGACATAATAAAAATATGACATGATAATCTTATGAGACCATCTTTATACATGAGCTCCATCACTGACCAAAATGTCATTATGTGGCACATGACTGTATAGAAAAACACACCATGAACCATGAACAATAAATACAGATCTCAATGTTGTAGGGATATCAATTTTTCCAAAATTGATCAATAGTTTGAAACTAATGTCAGCCAATATCCCAAAATATTATTTTGTGGAATTTGACAGGCTTAATCAAAAATGTACATGGAAGTACAAAGACGAAAGAATAAATAAGATGCTCTTTACAAAGATAAAAATGTAAGAAGGCCGGGCGCTGTGGCTCACGCCTGTAATCCTAGCTCTTGGGAGGCCGAGGCGGGCGGATTGCTCAAGGTCAGGAGTTCAAAACCAGCCTGAGCAAGAGTGAGACCCCGTCTCTACTATAAATACAAAGAAATTAATTGGCCAACTGATATATATATAAAAAATTAGCCGGGCATGGTGGCGCATGCCTGTAGTCCCAGCTACCCGGGAGGCTGAGGCAGAAGGATCACTCTAGCCCAGGAGTTTGAGGTTGCTGTGAGCTAGGCTGACGCCACGGCACTCACTCTAGCCTGGGCAACAAAGTGAGACTCTGTCTCAAAAAAAAAAAAAAAAAAAAAAAAAAAAAAAAAAAAAAAAAAAAATGTAAGAAGAATTTCTTTACCAAATATCAGGAATATTATCAAGCTATAATAATTAAGATAATCTGATATTGGTGCAGGTATAAACCAATTAAACAGTACAGACAGTCCTTCTTTCCCCTCCAGAAAACAAAATTCCACACATATTTGGAAACTTGATTTATGACAGAACTGGCATATAGGCTAGTGGGAAAAGAATATGATTTTCAATAGATGGTAGTGGAACAGCTGTTTATTATTATGAAAACACAAAATTGAACTCTTTAGATCACATACAAAAACATTAATTGTATAAGACTTAATGTGGAATATAAGCCATAAAACTTTTAAAAGGTAAAACAGAAGTTTATGTTGTCAGTTAAGGAAGGTTATCTTAAATAAAATGCAAAAATTCACATACACACAGAAAATGATTAATAAAATGTTATGGCATCAAAGTGTGAAATATCAACTGTTAGTAAGATGTGATGCAAATGCAACTTTCATAAAATGATGATATGAATGCCAGTTGCTTCAAGCATTTTGGAAAACAAATTTACATTCTTTAACAAAGCTTAACCTGTAATTCCATAATCCAACATGTGAGTATTTACCCTAGAGAACAGCAGCACAAGTGCATCTGAACAAAAATACTCCTAATGGGGTTGAATATTTATGGAAACAATCCAAATGTACATTAGCAAAAAACAAATAAATAATTTGCAGTGTATTCATATTGTGTTGACACTAGACAACAGTGAGAATAAACGTATTGCATCCTTAAAAAATAATAAGAATGAATTTCAGGAATGCAATGTATAATAAAAGTAAAAAGCAAATCATAGACAAATGTGTGCAATGTAATTCCTATTTAAAGATATGCAAAAATTAAACAATATATTGTTTTAGCATAGAAAGATATATAGTAAAAGTCAAAAAGCAAAGCAATGTTAAACATAAAATTGATGATTTAATTTCCTCTGAGCTAAGAGAAAAAGGAATAGAATTCAGAATAATATAGGAGATTTCAAAGGGAATAATAATCATTTTCTAAAACTAAATGTTGAATAGAGCATACATTTGAATTGTCATTCCTTACACCTTACACATATGTTGTGTTTTAAATTAACTCCATATTTAGACAAATAGTTTTAAAACACAACCAATAATAGCATGATACCCCCAAAAGTTGGAATAAAGTCATTTTGGTTAATATTTATAACACATTCAGAACTTAAATAGATTGGATTATTTTTCTAATTATTTTTGCCCATTTTTCTGACAACATGATAGAAAAAAGAAGAAGAAAAAAACTAAAGCTGCAGCTGTTAGAAGTCTGAGTCATTTCTGCTCTATTTCTTTACCCTAAGAATGACAGACAAGACAGAAGAACTTTGGCAAGATGAAAGGACCGTAGAACAAGGGTGTTTTAACAGGTATTTATTTACATGTTTGTTGTTGCACAGATAGTATTCACATTGTTTGATCAGCTGAAATGCTCAGTAAATCAATGTTCTGATTATTTTTTTTTTTTTACTAATTAAGATTAAACCTCAGTTAATTAAAATATCCTCTCTACTTTTAATAGAAGTCTAAAGATGACAGAGAGGTTGATGCTATAAATTTAAGATCATCAACAAGAGTCAATACAGATGTGGCCCAATCTCTCATTTATAAAATAATACAGACCTTTAGACCTACAAGCTCCTTAGAGATGTTCTATTTCTGTCCCTATGTTGTAGTGGTTGCACTGAATCTGAATCTGCTATTTAGGAACAGAGCTACTACTCTCAAAGGCTCCTACTTCTTCAGCATGTACGATGATTATTGATCCACATAATAAAACTTCAAAGTACACTGATGACTGAATGGCCAGAGATAGTCCTCTGCCTTTCATTTAAGAGCAGGAAAGTTCACTGACTGATATATTATAGAAGACATTTTACAATGGTAAAAATAAAAGGATTGTCCGCTTTATCAAAGTTTAATGGTACTTGCTAGGACCAGTAAATAATGGAATGGCAATGGCTTTCCAAACAGAGAGCTGAAATTTCAATTTAGCATGAGAGTAAATAATTACTGTTGTAAACAAATCATTCTTTAAAGACCTAAAATGCTGTCGTACCCAAAGCACTTAGAGCTGAATTCTGAACCATATCAATGCTTCAGAGTGCTTATTATCATTAGTGAGTTCTGAGATAAAACTGAAGAATGTCAATAGGCAGAAATTAATAAAGACCTGCATAGATTTCAGAGGCTTTATTAATGCATGGTTCTTCAGAGATTAAAAAAAAATACAAGGCATAATATGAGTCCCTGCCATGACTTATGATTCATGTAATGGCTGCTTTAGTTGAACCTATTGACTTGGCTAGAATTTAGTATCATTGTAACTTTGCAGCAGCATAAAAAGTGATTGCTCATGTCTTAGGAATGTTGTATTATGGAACAAGTGAATATATTTTTAGAACATAATGCTGCAATTCAATGTCATTTGAAAATCCAGCTTATAAAAACCACAAAGCTAGAAATTGAAGGAAAATATCACATTGAGTTTCTTAGAGAAATATGAAAAAAACATTATTATAACATGCATATTATTATTGACAATAATATGCCTGCTCTTGTCATAGGTAATATTTGTATTAGCATGGCCTCATGCTATGACAGCAAACATTTCAAGCAAACAGATAACTTACTCAGAATCTGGCCCAATAACATCTAAGATAGAAGGAAACAAGTTTATTCCTAATAGGCACAATCCATCCTTAAATCACAGAAATTATATATTTTCTATTTTTTTGTATAATTCCTTTTAGATATTTACTTCTTTTAGATAATGTAAGAAATTCTATATTTTTTTCATGGAAATTATACTGGGTCAGGAGTTAGAATCTTGTCTCAGATCTGCTATGTTTTTGGGGAAAATCATTTTGCTTCTCTTGGCCTGCCTTAGTCTTCTGTAAGCTGGAAACCATAAATTTATTCAGTTTTTATTCCTTCCCAAGCTAGCTGTCCATCAACAACAGCAATATTTAAGGAATTTCTTAAACACTCTGATTCTTGGATTTTAATCAGTTTTAGGCAAATCCTAGAGACCTACATTCTTTTTTAACCCTCCCCCAGGGGATGCTGACCCATAAACAGGTTTATAAATCAATAAGCCACATGATTTCAAAGGTCTTTTATAATCTCATAAAATATACTTGTTTGATGAAGGTTACAATTCAAGGCACACTCATCCCAGAATTTTAAAAGACTTTCATTGCATTTAAGTTAACTTTAACATTGCAATGAACTGAAGGTGTTCAGTTTTACAAAATAGTTCAGGGTCACTATTACGAACACAAACATCACTGTAGGTACACACCGGGGGCCAATTAGCAGACATGCTTATGACATGAAAGAAGGCTTTTGCAGCTAATTCGTACTGGGTGAGAGAAAGGGGGGTGCCAGAGGCATGGGAATGCCACTTTAATAAAAACCACATGGTCATTAAGAGTCCTATGTTTTTTAAAAAAATTCATTAAAATATACTGTTTCAATAAAATAAATTTTGTCCTTATAAACTGAGACTGAACCCATCATAAGTATGTAAAACATGGTGTAATTAATGTGTGGGGTTATTTGGCATAAACAAACTGATAGAATATTGAAATTGTTTAAGAAAGTAATTTAAAAATAACAAATAATAAACCGATGGCATTAATGGTATTAGGAGACTGAGCCAATTGTCTCTTGAGACTAGTCCTAGCTGCATTACCAAGAGCAACTTTCCTATTCATGAGGATGAGGGAATATTCACTGAATTCTTCTAAAAGCAGTGTCGTATCATTCACATATATTTTATAGGAAAGTTCAAACATAACTTTCACATCATCAAAGTAATTATTCAATCTGCCAGGCTACTGCCTGCCAACTCTGGTTCTTATGGGATTTTTAAATGTGAATCATGTATCATAACTGCAAGTCCACATTAAAGTTCTGCCAGAGCCTGGCATCAGCCTCTGCACAGATAATCAAAACCAAGTAGTTAGGCAATGGAAACATCAACACTACATTATTCTTGGCTTATTTATTCATAAGGTAGCAAAGCAGTGGAATAGCTGTGCTAGAAGCCTACTACTTTCTCCTCATGTAAAATGTTGGCCTAAGAGATCCATAGAACTTGTTAAAAACAAAGGTAGCAAGATTTAAAATAATAAAACCAATAAGCTTTTAATTTTTCCTTGCCTATTTTCTCATTTTTCTTCCCCAAAATTTGAATTATATGTTTTATAAAATTTAGTTGCAATTTGACTTAAACTTAATCACTTTGAACATTGTACAAAAGAGAAGGGATATTGTCTGGGATCAAAATTTATCTGAGAAGTGGTATCTTCAGGACCCAGAATGTTGGTGGTGACAGTAGTGACTGTTAGAGACCCTCAAGGGAGAGTAAAACCGAAGGAAAAGCATCATATTTGGATGTTTTTCATTAGATTCTCAATTGCAGTGCTCAAATGTTGAAAATTCTGCATTTGCTTTACCAAGAAAAATATTTATTTAGGCAATAGTTATTTTTAAAAGTGAGAGAAACTATCAGAGAGGTTAGCAGAAAAGTAAGTTAAAAATAAAGGAAACAGAGACTGATATAGCTGATTTGAATTTAGAAAGATCACCCTGGGGGCAATGTAAAGAAAGAATTGGAGAAAAGTGGGAATTGAAGGTCAGAGGCTTTGTGATTAAGTTACACTTGCACTAAGTCAGTGATGGTAGAAAGAAAAGATTGACTTAGAGGGATTTTAAGGAGGTATAAGCAATTGCTAACCAAATATATTTGGGGTAAAGAAGAGTGTTTTCTAAGCTTTTGACTTGGAAAGATAAGTAGATGGTGGCGCAGTTGCCCAAGAGAAAAAAAAAAAAAACAGGAGGAACAGAAGGAGGAAATTTTGGTAAGATGATCAGTTTGTGTTAAAGTTTGAATTGCCTATGGCAAATGCTTGTGAAAATATTTAATAGTCAGTTGCATATGTGATTAGATATATCTATGTGTGTGTACATATATACATATATATACCCATGTTTATGTGCATTTATATACATACACACACACATGCTAGAGATAGATTTTTGGAAACATCAGCATAGTTAATAGAGTGGCCAACATATTTACCAAGAAAGGGTCTGCTAGCATTGACAGCAGTAATGGTTTACAAAGATAATTGGAAACCTTGGTAAAAGATATAGCAATTTAATGGTAAGGGAAAAAAATTGAATTTTAGAGTTGAAAAATAAATTATAAATGAGGAATTGGAGACAACAAATGGAAGCTACTCTTCTTAGAAAATCTGGTAGAAAAGAAAGTGACAGAAATGTAAAATCAAAAACAGCAGTTTGATATAAGAATCTTACGTATATTTATAGACTTGAAGAGAAAATAATAGAAATGGTATGTTTGAAGACAGAGGTGTTTGAAGACAGAGGAGAAAAAGAATGAAATATGAGGCAACATTTGAGATAGGAAGAAAAGGCATTCAAGCTCGGAATACAATAGGTTTGGACAAGAGGATAGGTGCCTCCTTAAGTGTGGTCAAGCTAAAAAAAGGCAAGAATGGAAAGGGATACCAGGAAATTTTTTCAGAGATGGGGAAAGAGGCAGAAAGTCTTAACTTTTATTTTTAAATAAAATTTTAATTTGTATCATTGAAATAATACATATCCATAGTAAATATTTTTAAATACAAAACATTTTAAAAGAAAAATATAGCATTCTTCTGAATGTAAATATCATTGTCCCTTCCCCTTGTCTCCTCTTGCAAGTGGTTCATTTGAATTGCAATATTTTATAATTCTTCATGCACTGAGAATCACAAATGCCATTAACTATGCTTTATTTTCAGCTCAGTTGTTTCTTCCTTTTATGCTGAACAGTTTAACTCTCCAATGTTTTCAATTATTTATCATCTGCATCACTGCATTTTTTAATTTTCCAAACATTTCTTTTAAATATCTTATTTATTTCACTAAAGTTATATGAAAGCAAGAGCTACATGCCACTCATCTTTAGAATTCAACAACACAAATTCAGAGCTTTAAACTTTGTAGACCAGCATTGTCCAATGTAACTTTCTGTGATGATAGAAATGTTTCCCTGTGATATCCAGTACAGTAGCTATTAGCTGCTGTGGTTGTCAAGCATTTGAAATGTAAAAAATTTAACTCTTAACTTTTTTATTGTATGATTCCATTTTTTAATATTTTTATTTTTAATTATTATGGGTACATAATAGTTGTATATTTTATAGGGTCCAAGTGATGTTTTGATACAGGCAGACATACAATGTGAATTAATCAAATCAAGGTAATTGGGGTATCCATCACCTTAGGCATTTGTGGGAACTAAATATTAAAAACAATTGATCTTATGGAGACACAGTAGAATGATGGCTACCAGAGGCTGGGAAAAGTAGACGGGAAGGTGGGATAAAGTGGAGATGGTTAATGGGCATAAATATATAGTTAGATAGTTAAATAGATAGAATAATATTTGATAGCACAACAAAGTGATTATAATCAACAATAAGTGAGGGTAAACTTTAAAATAACTAAAAGAGTGGAATTGGAATGTTCCTAACACAAAGAAATGATAGCTCTTAATTTTAATTAGAGTGTTAATTAATTTAATTAAAATGTGGATAGAGCCTACTGAATTGAACAGTACAGTTCTACACAATCACTATAGTGGTTAAAAAATTATTTTTTAGTTGGCTTTTTGGTTGGTTGATATTTTTATTCCCTTTTTTCCTTCTTATATTTGTTTTTCAAGGCTTACAATAAACTAGAAGGAGCAAATTAGGGGACAGATGACAAAAGGAGGAGAAAGAAAAAGGTTAAAGTTGATTAAGGTACTAAAAATGTTTCAGTCTTATTTAGTATGTGGTCAAACAATCCAAATCTCTCAACTGATGTTCACAAGGACAGTCCTGAGACATCTAAAGGCTGGATGAGTGCCAAGAATCCTGTATAAGTTCTATCAGACTTAATTTATATAACAATTACAGGAAATATATCTCATTATTCCTATGTCACAGCCTAAAACCAAAACCAAAAAAAAAAAAAAAAAAATACAAAAAACCCAATACTCAGAAATTTTAACAACTTTACCAAAAGTGGCTAAATGGTCAAACTAGAATTCTAACCCTAATCAATGTCAAAGCTCATGATCTTTGCTCTCAATATGATGCCCAAATTGTATTCATCACACTCTGTAAGAACAAACACATTCTCACACACAATATTTTAGAAAAATATGCTATATAATATTTAAAACATGAGCAAATCCTGTAGCAAGTAAAGGGATAAATCCTTAACTAATTAAAAAATATTTGTTCTCCAAATGACTCATGGCCTAATGATTCTGGACAGACAAGATGATACCATATTCTTTTTTATAAGTCAGTACAAGTATAATAAAATATTTAAACCCTAAAAATTTTCTTATATGACATACATTTAATATATCATTTTCTCAAATTAATTTGCTACATTTTAAGAGAAAAACAAAATTAATGGATTTCAAAGATATTAATAAATTATTTTTCATTACCTCCAGAGAACAAAATTATAAAACTTACTCTTACCTTTTTGTCTGCTGTAAATCTATGGTACATTCCTGCTGTTCTCATAACAAACTTCTCTACAATTTCTTCGATTGTTTAGGTCCCAAATGCTATATTAAAAATAGACACATTTGTTTTATATTTTCAAAGTATTCTTAATCTTTAATTAAGAAATACATTGAAATTCTATTGTCAATGTATCCACAGGCTCAAAGAAATGTGATGGTTTTAAGACGTAGAGCCTATGGTCGAAAGGGTATACTTACTGCTTCCAAATGTCTATAAATAAACTATGGTTTCTTAAAAGGACCATGAATTGAAACTTTGTTTTTATTAATTATCTAATTTTTTTAGTTAAAGGCTATCTTTGTTAGGAATGGAATCTATGTAATCATGTAAATATTTTTCAAACATTATCTTATGATAACATTTGTTTATACTAGGTTTTTATTTGCTTTCGATTGCCTCTCATTCTTTTTACTTTCATTCCATATTCTTCTTCTGAATTATAATTGTATATTCTATTCTGGGTGAAAGACTCTCATATTCCTCCAAAACGTGGCTGGTAAACAAAAGCATGTAAGAGTATACAGAAAAGGGAACCTCAGATCGCTTTCATCTGTGACTTTTAAAGTTATCCTTGGCTTTACTAAACTGTGGGTTGTTATGGTTGTTATTGTCTCAGCTAAACATAGACCCTAATTTAGATAATCATAGGATAAAACCCAAAGTGACGTACTGTTTCAAATAAAATACTGATACCCCTTCATATAGACTAGGGTGGCAGAGACACACTGCATTTAACATTCAACCAGTTGTCTGGGTATTGAACTCTGTTATTTCAGTAGTTAGTACAAACGTAACCAGAGAGAATCAAATCAGAAGGAAAACAACAAAAATTTTTTTTGTATTTTTTCAAGCAAAAATGCCTTATTAGGGAAAAAATAACTTTTACTGAACACATCAATGTAATCAAGAATATGTGACATGTCATTTACCTAAAAGAATCATGTTGCTGAATTTAACATTTTTTAGCCCAACTCAACAGGTTTGATTCAGTTCACATTTATTCAACGTTTTCTATAGATGAAAGGTTTGTGTAAGTGATTTATTATAATAAAATGTGTTATATACTACTATAGCCTCATTCTTGCTTCAATGATAAAATAAAAACAAAAGACAATAGCAGAAGAATCTAAACAACACCATGGTCTTGAAGCAATCTTTTTCAGATGGAAAAAACCCTAAATGACTGCCCACACCACCTGATAACTCCACACTGCTGAACTACACAATAATTAGGACTAAACAAGCTATATAAAAATAGAGTTTCCATAGGCTTTATCACTGCAATTATATTAGGCAGCATTTTCATAAATGTTAACTACAGTACTAGAAAATTAAAGTGTTGGGTGTAATTCCAAATAAGTCACTGACCAACCAGGCAAAAACAACTTTGTCTTTCCACAAAATAGCTTTCTGGCTCACTAGTTATTGAGCCCCTAGGTAAACGTACACTGAGTCATTAGCAAGTACCAGGAGCTCTTAACTGAACCTGGGGAATACACAAATATGAATTCAAAGCAATTTAGCTGACAGAATTCAGTATAGAATTGTGGACTGTAGGCGCTCCAAGCAATAATGGATAGTGTAGGGCCCCTGTCCAGAAGCACCTTACCTGCTGCCGCACCGCTCTCCCAGCTACTTTGAGAGTTGACAGTGTGTCACAGCTACCACTTCCTTGAAAAACTTCCCTCCAACAAAGGTTGACTAGCACTAAGGTACCAGAGGCTGACCCCTTGCTTCAAGGACGGAGTAACTCTACGGCGCAATTCCTGCTCCCTAGTGCCCGAGCAATCAGAGTGAAGAACATCTCCAGCTGAGACAAAGTTCTCGATCAGCTTTTTCTCTTTGCCCTTTCCTACATTTCTCCTGTTGACCTGAGATCACTTTCCAAATAAATCACATTCACTACATCCCTGTCTCATGTTTTGCTTCCAAGGAACTCTCACCTAAGACACGTAGGTACCATTAAAATTTTAAGCTGGCTGGAAAAAAAGGAAGGAAGGAAAAGAGAACGGAGAGGAAGAAAGAAAAAGTAAAAAAAAATTGAAGAGATGGCATTAATATAAAGGATGAATGAGTAAAGAAAATTTTATTACAAAGGTTTTTAAATGAAGCTAAGACATTGAACATAATCTACAATTTTAATTCCACCACTATGTTCTATATATTTGAGAGTCAGTTTCCGTGTCTTTAAAATGGAAATAATATCCCACACTCCAATGTATAGTGTGCCTTGTTTTATTTATTTAGATTACAGAAGAGTTGAAAAAATGTTATTTCCCCTGCCCTCTTTAACTCTGAGCTTTCTAAACGAGGGTGGAGAGGTCTAAACAGGTAAACAGGTCTACCTATCAATTTGTTTTTTCCTTTCCCTTTCTTTGTTTTTTCCTTCCCAACATTGATATCAAGTATGAATTGATTAGTGTGACTGAATCTCAAAACTTTACTTACCAGTGTTTTTAAAACATTTTACTCAAACGACCTTTTTTCATTCCACGATTGTGTCTAGATTGTACGTTCCACAGATAGGAACCATGTCTATAAGAATCCCCCTTGCATCCCGAGTGTCCTTTCCAGTGAGTGGCACACAGTCAGAATACAATGAGTATCTGTTGATGCAATGGACGGTTCCACTCAAGGTATCAGAATCGTACAGCAGTGGCAGTGTGGGCTCTGAAACCTCACAGAAACTAGACTCCTTCCATCTCTTAGCAGCTATGTAAACTTGTTGCTTACTTTTTTGAAACCTCAATTTTCTAACCTTTAAAATCACTGTAATAGTATTCATCTTATAGGCCATATGGGAATCTAGAGGAAATTTTTATAAGACTTCCTAAAGTCTTATAAAATCCTTAACAATCCATAGCAAATTAAAAATGGTAAGTAAAAGGATAGCTTAGAATAAGCATTAACACTGTGTTGTCTGATTATCAAAGAGACATAAGATTCAAAAATAAGTAGAGAACCAATTTCTAAGAAAAGGGTTTGATTAAAGGACAGATTATAAATTTGGCCGATATATAAATAAATGTCAGTTTTAGCCAATGGTCTCTGCACAATTATTTAACCAAACAAGTAATATTATTTTCAGTAGGAAATTTACCTCATGTCCTTCACTCAAATGAGAAATAGTAATTATTACACATCACTATTTTTAAAATGAAAATGTCTTAAATAAATCTAAAAAGAATTTATACAAGATAGTTGAATTTGGCACTTAGATATAAAAAACTAACCAATTCATGTTTTAAAGTATAATGTGTATTATCAAAGTTGAAACATGACAATGGTGGAAAATAAAAGATGAAAACTGTAATGAACAAATGAAATAGAGTAACCAGGGCAAAGAAAAATATAAAACTAACCAACCAACAAAAAAATAGTACCTAGAAAGCTATTTCAGATCATCAAAAATAGAAGCTGTTATTGCCATTGCAGAATAATCAGATATAATTTTAGTCATTCTTCATAAAATTTATTGGCCACTTTTAAATGGACATTATAAATATGTCCCTAGTTCTGCCTTGTATAGACTTATTCAACTCAAAAGCTATATTCATACTCTTCAGCTATTTAGCTACTTACATCTTCATTTAGATATATTTTAATATCATAATTTATTAAAGTTAAAATTTGAAGAAATGAATAAATTTTCTGTATCTTATGTCAAATCATCAAGTTCTTTTGTCATTATTCAATATTCTTCATGAAAGAATAATTTCCTTTCAGATATTATTATCCAGAAAATACCTTATTCTTTTAATGAACTAATATGTCCCCTTTTATCAAAGAACCTATCATACCCAAAAAGTGGTATGATGAAAGGAACAAAGTATTGACTTTATAGTGAGACTCAGGTTTCTATTCATATAGCAATGTGACCTCTCTGAATCTCAGTTCTCTCAAAATTCAATTGGGTAAACTTCATTAGGTTTCAAGGTCTGTAAATAATCCTCTGTGGCTCCTGGCTCCACCCTCTGGCCTGAGGCTTCACAGAGACAGACAGAGGATGAATACAAAATGAAAGAAGGCTGTTGGGAGTCCCTAAATTCTACAGGCATGAAACAGGCTTATAAAACCTTCAAGAAAAAGAAAGAATGCCTCTGAGATTGGTGTCTTAGGCCCAGAGTGCAGACAACATACACTTAAATAACAAATATATAAGAATGACTAACAAACACATGATAGATGTTCAATATCACTAGTCACTAGGGAAATGCAAATTAAAACCTCAAATAAGACTATATATCCACCAAAATGGCTATACTTAAAAAAAATCTTATAAGTGTTGATAAAGATATTGAGAAATTTGACCT